>NC_081343.1:22481858-22500146 GCF_029784015.1 Lycium ferocissimum
CACATTAGGTTCTAAATCAGCCAACAATTATTACGACTTATTCGAGTCACTATCAAACCTTCATTTTCATCACATAATCTACAACAATCAATAACCAAAATACTATATAAAATGAGTTCATTATATTCTACCACAAACAAATTCCCCACACGGCCTAGTCTTCAACATGCATAATTTCCATGAAGTCCATTCATTTCTACATGCCAAACATACACAAACCATCTATAATACATACTCCAAACATGCTAAATAAGTTAGTTTTTCGCTTCTATATCATGCTACATATACACGGCCACACCATACAATACCATAATTTCATGAACTTCATTCATTCTACATGTCACAACATGCACAAACATCTATAAAACATGTAGAGGAGATCACATCTCACCTTTTCTCATCCACCTTCTCACTCAAGCAAGATGCACGATGGCAAGAACGGATGCTTCTCTTGTTCCAACAACTACTCCATGATAATAAGGACCTTCTAACTAGTAGAAAAACATGAAGGACTAAATTTTTCATGATAAAAGGGGAGGGCAGTTTCGGCCAGCCCTATGGCCGAACTCCCTTTCTTTCTTTCCTTTCCCTCTTTCTTCATCTTTCTTGAATTCTCTAGAGCAAAAATGATGAGGACTTGCCTTCTTTAATCCTCCCTCCATATATATATATATTAGTATGGCACATGACCATGCACATGGCCAAGCACATGGCCGGTCATGTGCCCTCCTCTTTTTTTTTTTTTTCCTCCAAATTTCTTCAAATTTCTAGAGATTTCCCAAGTCACAAAAGATGACTCACTTGTCTTGCCTTGTCATCTTTTTCCACAAATGTATTTTGGCCACTAAAGCATAAGGTGATCACATGTTTTATTACATGTTTTGCAACCAATGGTCAATGCATAAGTGGGCCCCACGACCACAATGACTTCTCCAACAAGTCATGAAGTAATAGAAATTTTCAAATTCCAAATTTGCCCTTAAGGTTCCATGCCACTAATATTATAAGCGACCTGCGCATTCAAACAAAACCGGAAAATATAACCTCGTCCTTAATTTCCCGCCATTAGCTCGAAATATTCCAATGTACAAAATGCGAGGTATAACATCCTTCCCCCCTTTGGAACATTCGTCCTCGAATGTTCAACTTAGTCGTACGAGGTCTCATAAGCACTGGGAGCCCCCTTTTTATAGCTATTGTTGTCCTTCATACTGGTTCTTAGGCTATCCAATACCATTCTCTTGTCATACTCTTCTTCTTCACACACGTCCACTTTTTGGCATCGCATTATTCAAAGTCTATGCAAACTTATCACATTACCTTAAACATTATCCGGACTTCTATCCACTTAGTGTCGGTTTTCCCGACCTCACTAATTCACTTCAGTGAGAGGTCTCATTTGTAGCTCAAGCGTTCATATCAATTACACTATCGTATCAACTGTCTGTCACACCCCAATCTTGATTAGGGTGTGATGGGCACCCGACCCTTACCTAGGGCCGAGCGAACCCTCTGACTCTTATTCCATGCGTAAATTTTTTTTCCTCTAAGTCAAATACATATGACAAAGCTTACTAAAATATTCTTTCTGTTGCTTTCCGAGCAATTCGAATTTGTAACTGTATATAACCTGTATCATAATACAAACCGACACTTTGGCCTATGAAGCCACCGACAGTACTAACTTCGGTACCCACGACTCGTCCGCAAAGTCTCTAACCGTAATCGGAAATCCCGGCACGTGTACTCCGACTCGGCTACACTCCAGGCGAAACGGAGCTTGCCAACTTCGCTGGAACATCTTCTATCCTAGCTTTTATCCGTCTGGGTGTACCTGCGTGGCATGAACGCAGCCCCCGAAGAAGAGGGGTCAGTACGAGCAATGTACTGAGTATGTAAGACGTGAACAAGAATAACATAGTAAAAGAGCCGGAGCATATCATATAAAGAGAGTATCTCGGTACATACGAGACATATCAGCGGGAAGTCGTATATGTACATATGAAGCATGTCACGTATGAAATCAGAATCCGTGCAGAGTAATAACAATCGTATGGAAACATAGATCGTATCATAGGATAAAGGAGTAAGTCGCATGTGAGTGCCACTCAGTATGGATGCCATGCATGCTTAGTGCCGGAACGCGTGTACCGATCCACATACATTGCGGAACGTGCGCAAACCCGATCCATATACATTGTCGCGAACGTGCAACCCGATCCATATACTTTGTACTTCAGCTTTCTTTGAAAACACTTTTATTTCATATATACAAAATAGAACATGTCTTATTGCCGAGGCGTCGGCTCCGATCCATTTAACCACGTATCCCGCGTCCGGCATCCCGCGTCCGGGACGCGCATCATATCATTCTCCAACCGATTAGGTGGTTGTGCGTCTATAGCGCCCGGCCCTTTTCCCCATCTTCCCCATATACATATACATATACATATACTTATACATATATCATGTCATAGCAAGTATTTACGAGAGCCCAAGGAAAATCATGTAACTATCGGAGTGACATAAGGTCGGAAACCTCCGATTGTATTATGAAATAATCAGCGGGCGCTTTATCTCACCCCGAAAGAACTAGTAATAAGGCGAGACTATCAATGGAGAGTGACATCATGAGAAATCATAGGACAGAGCATAAGGCATCATAGACGTCAATTCATAGACCTTGAAATCCGTAGAACATAGTGTCACCTTCGTATTCACATTGAATCCTTTACTTAGAAATCTTGGTCATGGAATCATTTTGGTCATACTGATCGTAAGCATATTCTCTTTTCTACATCATCGTTATCATTATTGCCATAGAAGTATTCTCATTGGGATAAGTATAGTACTTGTCGCTGGATAACGGTATCAGGGATCAAAGGTTTCTTTTGGATTCAAACTCTTAGTAAGTCAAGCGGAACAATAAGGAAAATCCGGGAAACAATGGGCCCACCTCGGGTCAAATGAGGCGGCGTACCAAATTTACATATGCTACCTGTCATGGCATTGCTTGTGAGGGTTTTAGGTTAGTCGGTCCTATTTATGCGAGTTCTAGAGGTTTAGGAAGCTTTTTCAAAGATTTCACACAATTTCTAGTTCAATTCTACCGAATGAATAGTAACTGATTTCAATCTCGGTTTTCTAGGAAAGGAATTATCCCCGAGGCCCGTGTTCAAGCCTACTACGTCTACGACATGCCAAATAAGGAAAGTGAAGTCTTACATACCTCTTTCCGCTCCTTCTGCTACTCCAAATCCAAGTTGCAAATCTACCAAAATCTACAATTTGGTCCTGTTTACCAAACCTTGATTAGAAGCCTTTAGAGTTGGATTCTTAAATGAACTTTACAATGAAATTTCGGCAGCATTTCCCCCGTAAACATACCATGCCACCAAGTTTAACTTGGCCGATTTCAATCAACAACAATCCCGGAATACAACCCGGCCAAACTAACAACATTACCAACAATTATATTCAATTCAACAAGAACAATAACGACTTAATTTTTTTTCAAATTCAATCACCACAACTCAACTCACAATCTTTCAAACAAATATCTCACTTCTAAGCTCATGCATTAAATTTATTCTACACATCATCAATCTCATTCCTACAATTATAAGAAACCACACCAAAGTCACACTAACTTCTTCAATGATTCCAAATTCACTTCAAATCATCCCACCTTCATTCTCACCATATAATCCACAACCACAATAATCAAAATACTAACTAAAATTAATTCATCATTTTTACACAAACAACACTCCATTCGGCCATAACCAAGTATGCATATATTTCATGAATTTTTCATGCCTTCTTATCCATTTCTATACATTCCAACAACAACTAACATACTACATATATTTAACTCATCCATCCTACACAACTCCCATACACACACGGCCCCATACTTATATACATAACCATACAAACACACGGCCACAACAACACCCAATATGTCACATAAAATTAATTCAATCTTTCCTACAACATCACACACATATTCGGCCAAGCTCCTACATGCACGGCTACAACATATCATTCACACTCTCATGAATTTCATCCATTTCCTCATGCTACAACATATACAAATCATTCATAGTACATAAAGAAAGATGAATTCTTACCTTTTCTTCTTATCTTCCTCCTTGACTAAGATTTGTGACTTCCAAAAAATATGTGTTTCATTGTACCAATCATCACTTCACCTTGCTGTGAGACCCTTCAATTAGTAGGAAATAATTTTTGAATAGAATTTCTCCCAAGGTTGTCAGTAGGAATTGCCATGGCCGAATGGCCTATAGGCTTTTCTCCTTCCTTTTTTTTCTTTTCTTTCTTGCTTTCTTTCTCTTCTTCCCAAAATATGAACACCCCTCATATATATATATACATATATATTACATGCATGTGAGGGGCACATGCCCCTCCCTTCATTCTTTCTAGAATTTTCTTTTCTTTTATTTCCTAGAATTCTCTTGAAATTTCATAAAAATTCAATCAAAGAAGACTAAGTATCTTGCCACATAAGCTTTGGCCCCTTTTCAAGACTTTTTTCTAGAACTTGGTGAAATTACTATTTTACCCCTCGACTTTCCTTAATATTACCATTTTGTCCCTAACCTTCCACATTATTTTCACGGCCCATTTTGCGAATTTCTCTTCTTGCCCTTAGCCTTTCTCAATATTTCCACAATACCAATGTTCATAAATAATATTCCTAACAACTCCGACATTAAAATTATTTTAGAACATGGTCTTATCCTTAACTTCTCACCATTAACTCGGGATATTCAAATGTGCAAAAATGCGAGGTGTAACACTGTCTCTATCCCATCCTTACATTTCCCTCACCTGCTTCCCCCCTTTTTGAGGTGTACCTATACTATTATCCATTTATACTTCGTCTCATATCCTTATTCCCAATCTCAACCTATAGTAGAATAATAATGTACTTTGCAACACTTGTACCATTTTCTCTTGTCGTCACCGAACTTCGGTACCCTTACTCAATTAATGCCTTCGTACCGTAACTTCGGCTGTCCGAGATTCACATGTCCACCAATACTATCATACTTGGGGTATCTTACGCCTTCATATATATATATATATAATTACTATCAACTAGCCCACAAAATATGTCCAAACGCTGTTCAAGCCTATCCTAATTCCCAGGGCTGTGATGCACTTCCTGTCTCTTTACCAAGCAAGTTTGCCTCGTCCTACGCATCTTCTTATGATTTCCAACCATCCCATATGCTCTAATTTCCCTTAGGCTACCCTAACTTCCCATTTGTCCCTTATGTCCGAATATGCAGAATTTCTTGTAAACTTCCCAGGGGGTCACCCATCATGGAATTGCTCCCACCTGAGCACGCTTAACCCAAAAACTTCACTGGAATTCGGTGCCTTAATGTCGATATTTTCGCGTCCGCTTCCTCACATGACCTTTATTACATGTTCTGGGGCAAGTCGGAGTCTTACAGATTCCGGGACATTTCCGTAACACGTCCTTTCTTTTGTAATTACTATTTTGTCCTTCTTGACTTCCAATGTTCACCTTCCGCCTGTATATGATTACTTCCTGTCCCGGGGTCTCCAAATTCCCGAGGGTAGTGATCGCACCTTCATTGTCATGCCAAATCCATAACCTTCCTTGAAACGTCGCACCTCGCTTATCACCTGTTTATCATATTTCCTTTCCGCGCTTCTTCCTCTTAGACGTACCCATTCTGGCAGAACCTCCTTTATCATTCCTACTTATCCAAATCTATACACGGTAAATATCGACAATACTGCACAGAACATACGGCTACATAGCATATCCAGCCGTCCAGAACTTCCAGTTCCGAGTACAGAACAATTATCCAGACTCACCTCTGTGACTTGCCATTTTCCGTCGCATATCTGGCTTATATAGGAAAGTCTTATTTCTTATGACTTGGCTCTATCGCACGATCACAAGACAAAGAAGGTCAACAATTCCTAAATGCCCCAGCCTCCTCGTTTATAAATGTGGCCGGCTTCACACCCATAAACAGACTCTACTGCACACGACACTTTGCGTACAACCCTGGACCGACCTCGCTTCGATACCACTTTGTCACACCCCGACTTTACTAGGTGTGATGGGCCCCCGACCCCTTACTCAGAGCCGAGCGAACCCGCTGTCTCGTATTACTCACGTATTCTCTTTGGATACTTAAATCAAATGGAAGTAAAATACAAAGTAAAATTTGCAAAATCTTTCTGTCGTTTTTTTTTCAAACTAAGCACAGTCTGTAAGCGTAAGGACCCTGTAACACAATGTATAGTAAAACATATCGGCTAGTGGGGCCGTTTTCAAAACTGTCACTCTAGACTCATGACTCGTCTCGCAAAGTCTCTAACTTTACCCGCATACATGCGTAGCATAGACACTCTGACTCGACAACACTCCGGAATGAAGTGGAGCTCGCCAATCCGCTGGAACGTCTCCTGTAATGCCTTCTACTCGTCTGGTGTACCTGCGCGGCATGAAACGCACGCCGCCCACAAATGGGGCGCGCACGAGCAATGTACCGAGTATGTAAGACATGGATGGTAACATAGAAAGAGACATAATCATGTGTAACAACAAAGAGGGAGACGTAGAGCATATCATGTAAGAGAGAGTATCCCGTATATATGAGACATATCACGTGTCGTGAGTAAGTCCGTACATATACGGATCATGTCATGTGAAATCAGAACTCGTACATACGGATCATATATCGTAAACCGTAACTCCGTGCATATGAGTGCCCCCCGGGGCGATGCCATGCATGCTTGTCCGGTCATATGGTATCATAGCGCCGAACAAGTCGCCGCCCACATAGCGCCGAAATACTCCGCCGCCCATAAATCCCGCGTCCGGCATCCCGCGTCCAGATGATAAGCTAGCCGACTGTGTGGCAATGAAACATGTATCCCTTCCCATTCCCACATATACATGTATCCCATCCCCCCAACCCATATACAGGTATGGCATGCATGAGAGCCCAAAGAAAGTCATGTATTCGTCGGAGTGACGTAAGGTCGGAAACCTCCGATCGCATTATGGAGTAATCATGGTCGCTTTGTCTCACCTTGAGGGAACGATAATTATAAGGCGAGACTACCAACGGAGGCTAACATTAAGAGAACGTAGAACATATCATATCGTATCATATCATATCATATCATATCATGTCATATCATATCATCTCATATCATGTCATGGCATATCGTGTCATAGACATTTTCTCATATTTAGCATCATTCTTGTCATTGTAAAATCATAGTCGTCGTTCTAGATATAAAAACTTTCAAAAAGAATTGCAAAACTTGGACTTGGAGAAGAATAAATACTTTGGAAAACATTTAGGAACTTTTATGAAGAAAATCATGCCTTGGAATCGAGGGATTAGTTAAAACAATTATTATTTAGTAGTCGGAATGATGTCCAAAAGTTTCCTTTAACTGTAATACGGAAATAAGCCAAATAGAGCCATAGGAGGAAATTAGGGAATAGTGGGCCCACCTCGAGTCAAATGAGGTGGCGTACACAATTTACATATAATACGTTTCATGACACGACTTATGAGAGTTTTAGGGTAAACGGATCCTATTCATGCAAATTCTAGGTGGCTAGACGATTCTTTCAACTATTTATAAGCATTTAGTTCAATTCTACTGAATGAATAGTAGTCAAGTTCAAGCTCGGATTTCTAGAATTAGAGTGGTCCTCGAGACACGTATTCAAGCCTATTACATCTAAGACATGCCAAAGGAGGAAAGTGAAGCCTTACATACCTTTTTCCGCCTCATGCGCGACTCCAAACTCAAGTTCCAAATCCAGCAAAATCTACAAATTGGTCACATTTACCAAACCTTAATTAGAGCATTAGAAGTTGAACCTTAAGGTAACACTTGCCTACCGGAATTTAGGCAAAGATTTCCCCGTAAATACTCCATCCCACCAAGTTCAACTTGGCCAATTTCAATCAACAACACCCCGGGAATTCAACCCGGCCAAACCATCCACAATAATGCCAACAATCAACAATCATAATAACAATATCGATACTCAATTCACAATATCTTCAAGACATTCCAACCTAAATCTTACAAATGCCATAAGAACACCAACAATACATTTATTTCTTTCAAACTCATAAACTATATCAACACTTCCGTATGCTAACAACATCATTTTCATCAACTCAAGCGACTATATTAAAATCACATTAGGTTCTAAATCAGCCCACAACAATTACGACTTCCATTTGAGTCATCAAACCTTCATTTTCATCACATAATCTACAACAATCAATAACCAAAATACTATATAAAATGAGTTCATTATATTCTACCACAAATGCCCCCCACACGGCCTAGTCTTCAACATGCATAATTTCCATGAAGTCCATTCATTTCTACATGCCAAACATACACAAACCATCTATAATACATACTCCAAACATGCTAAATAAGTTAGTTTTTTGCTTCTATATCATGCTACATATACACGGCCACACCATACAATACCATAATTTCATGAACTTCATTCATTCTACATGTCACAACATGCACAAACATCTATAAAACATGTAGAGGAGATCACATCTCACCTTTTCTCATCCACCTTCTTACTCGGCTAAGATGCATGATGGCAAGAACGGATGCTTCTCTTGTTCCAACAACTACTCCATGATAATAAGGACCTTCTAACTAGTAGAAAAACATGAAGGACTAAATTTTTCATGATCAAAAAGGGGGAGGGCAGTTTCGGCCAGCCCTATGGCCGAACTCCCTTTCTTTCTTTCCTTTCCCTCTTTCTTCATCTTTCTTGAATTCTCTAGAGCAAAAATGATAAGGACTTGACTTATTTAATCCTCCCTCCATATATATATATTAGTATGGCACATGACCATGCACATGGCCAAGCACATGGCCGGTCATGAGCCCTCCTCTTTTTTTTTTTTTTTCCTCCAAATTTCTTCAAATTTCTAGAGATTTCCCAAGTCACAAAAGATGACTCACTTGTCTTGCCTTGTCATCTTTTTCCACAAATGTATTTTGGCCACTAAAGCATAAGGTGATCACATGTTTTATTACATGGCTTGCAACCAATGGTCAATGCATAAGTGGGCCCCACGACCACAATGACTTCTCCAACAAGTCATGAGGTAATAGAAATTTCCAAATTTCAAATTTTCCCTTAAGGTTCCATGCCACTAATATTATAAGCGACTTGCGCATTCAAACAAAATCGGAAAATATAACCTCGTCCTTAATTTCCCGCCATTAGCTCGAAATATTCCAATGTACAAAATGCGAGGTATAACAGATAGTTTATGACTAATCTGAGTTTACCTCTTGTTTGTTTCGCCCGTTTATTGACATAGAACGCCTCGCATGCCCATTGCGAATTAGAGGGCTCGATAAGTCCAAACTCCAAGAGCTCTTCGCATTCCCTTTTGGCAAGCTGGAGATGATCTGGATTCATGCCGGAGTGACTTGCCTTCGTTGGATTAATGCTTTCATTCTTCTTGAAGGGGAGTTTAATGAAAAACTCTTCATTTAGCCATAAAGGCTTTTTGCATTTTCCCATAAACTCCTTGTGAGAATCCGCACATGAATGCTCCAACAATTGCTTTTCTATCTCCTTGATCTGTTCAAAGATCGCTATTTGGAATAATCATAAAACATCTCGTATATGGCTTGAATTGTTTCTTCAACGTTGTTCCATGGGCTTTGATCCGGAGTCGATCTTTAAGTTGGTCAAGATGTCAAATTCGACAATGAGATCTTTTCCTGGGACATCTCGATCCAATCGCCTTTGTTCGAAACTTCAATCCCGGGAAGAATTCAATTGTGATTGGATGCTTTGTGATGACCGTGGGTTTGGAATCCGGGCCCAAAGAGTTGTTAAAATCTTTGAAGTGTGGAATCCATTAATCCTCAGGAAGGACGGCTGGGTTCATCAGCGAACATGCCGCTCTAGTGTCCATGAAGGCAATAACCTGGATTGGCTTATCCCATTTGGATGGATAAACTTTAAGCTGGACCTGCGGGAACACCATGATGTTGTTGATATCTTCGAGCCTTTCCTCTCGGTTCTGAAATCTTGTAATCTTCATCGCCATATTCTTCGTACACATCCATGGAAAAGAGGGTCTTCCCTGCAGGTTCGTCCTCTAATGAGAGAACAGATTCATGATCGCCATCTTCATCTAGATGGATATTTCTAGTTCTGCCGGTTTAGTCATGTAGTCCTTATTTCAAGAGTCAGAAGCTTGATCGACCTTCTTCCGGATTGCCCAATCTTGTTGCGTATGAAGCATCTATCATTTTTTCGAGAAGGTTAGGAATCTCCTCCTCCCGAAATATTTTGTGCACCTTCCCCGAATTCTTTCTTCGTTTGGACTTTTTGGGCCGAAGGCCCTTTCCCATTTTTGAATCGTCAACCTTCCCGTTTCGTTTTTAGGGACATGGGTCTCGTTTTGTGGATGGAAACATACCCAAAGAATTCAAGCTCGAGTATTCCTCAAGCTTTATCAAGGGTTCAAGGATTGTTTCTATTTGTTCTGATCTCGTTTAAAACAAAGTATCTGGATAAATCTTATCTCATGTTTGTCATTCGCAACTCCGATGATCGGATCGAGAAGATGCTTGTTCCATTTTTTTCTCAATTGTCTCCACCCTGCTCATCATCTTGTTTTGTGTGTGACCAACATTTCTGATGGAAGTGCTAATATTAGTTAACACTTTGTTTTGGCAAATGGCATTTTCAGATTGCCAATTGATTGTTGCTTCTACTTCACTTGTGGTGGCTTTTCTCCGTGCGCACAACATTTTGCCTTGGAATTTTTGGGCATGGTTTGCACCATCTTTTTCAAAAGGTTGTTGTGAAGGAAAGTCGGGGGTGTGACCGGAGCTTGAGGGGTTCATCATGAATATTTCTAGCTTTGAGATATTTGGATTTGAAGGTGTGTGATATAAATTTTGGTTAGGAGAGTGGCCGCTTTGGGGTTTGTACGAAACAAGGAATTCATATTTTCCCCGGCTCGCCTGAACCGATAGATGAGTCTCCTTCTTGATACCTTGTTCGGAACTCTCTTTCAGAGTTTCCCCCTTTTTTCTTTGATTTGGATCTTCTTGTATGATGTTCATCCCATTCAATTTCATCATCAAGACATTTTTGATAGTCACATTGGATATCCCATGGGCAGTGTCCCGTGAAAGGACATTTGAACCACCATACATCATGACCTTCATTATCGAACGCGTTTATCCACCATGTTCGCTCATGATACTTGGGAGATGGTAAGAGAATGTTTCAGTGGTCATCTTGGTGTGCTTGGTTATAAGTGGGTTGGTACATCCGGAAAGAGAAGGTTGTTTTGTTAGGTTTGTTAAGGTGAGAGTGGTCAAAGCTATGGCAAATCGTTTTATCGGGTTTTTAAAAAAAAGTGGGTTCAGAGGATTGGAGAGGTTCAATAGGTTCTCTCAGCTTTTCATAATTTGTGACCCATGTATCTGGAAGGACTTTGATAAGTGCTTCCCTAGAGAGTTATTTTGGGATTTGGGTGCACATGGTAGTTCCGTTGGTGGCATCAACTTTTAAGAGCAAAGCATTTTCTCCACTTGGAAGGGAGAGATCCATAGCATGATTCTGAACTCGCCAAGCTATTTGGTAATGTAAAGTAGCTTGAATGGCATCTCTAGCTTGTAGAGAACCTTGAATTTGGACTTGGAGTTTTAAAGCCTCCGTTAGATATGGATCATACAGGGACATGTTAAAATTTGGGAATATAGTGACAAAAACTGTCCCAGCATTTAGAGTGACTTCTGTGGTACCCAAATTCGCATGTTGGTACTCATTATATCTGGTATCAAGAAGGGCAAGGCGAGCCACAACTGGTTGGCCTTTTCTTCCATGATATGTTAATGCAATTCTAACAGCACCAAAATGGATATGGGTGAAACCATAATTTTCCATTGTCTAGGAAAATCATCTGGAATCTGCAGAGTGATAAATTGTTTCTCTTGAGTTGCTAGAATAAGGTGCTGGTCAAGTTTTGAGGCACCAACATATTCTTTAGCTCCTTTGGGCTTTAGTTGGACCAGGGAACGGATTTGTGACCATGGGGAACATGTCTTTTTAGCACAAGCAGAATACGGGTTTATGAGGGGTAGGTCGGTAGGTGACACTTTGTTTTCATCAGGTAGGATATCAACTTCATAAAGGTAGTCGTATTTGCAAGAAAGGGTTTTATACAAGTGGGAGACATATTTATTTTTGCTAAGGACTTACAAGGGTTGGACGCGTACGGTAACGACTCAGACATATTTTTACTAAGTTGCTCCTCTCTTCGAAAGAGATGGACTGGCTCTGATATTCTACTTCCTTCCATAATCCAAGTCTTTCAACTCTTCAATATTCTAAATAACATGAAATGATCATAAAACTCACCTTTGATTGTGTAGGAATGGGTTTTGGATTGAAATGGTTCGCTTAAATAAAACCCTAGCTTCAATTCCAAAGAGATTCCTTGACTTCTAGCAACCCTAGAAAGCTTCCTTGCACTTGATTTCCTTGAAGTGATGATGTTGATCTTTGATTTACCTTGAATCCTTGTAAATGAAAAGTCTGGAATGTTCTAGAGGTTTAGAGAGAAGTGGAGAAGTTGGAAGAATGAGAAATTAGAAGAGGGAACATGTATTTATACTTGGAAAATACTCAGCCCGTCGGGAGTTATACGGACCTATAGTGACCTTATTTCACCATCAGGGAAATCCCTTCTTCTGTTGGGTTATACGGACCCTTATACGGACAATATAAAGTTATACGGACCGTATAAGTGGTCGTATAACTCCACTTTTCTGAAATTATTTCCGTTGTTTCGTTTAATCTCCAATCCTTATGGAACCTTCTTAGCACTTGTTTAGCACTTCATTAACAATCTAAGGAGCGTTACAACTCTTTCTCAAGGCGTTATTAAATCAACATTAGCTCTGTACTTTGCAAACCCTTTTCAAACACGACTTATACTTTACACTCTTCAATGAACTTTCTTCTCTTGCCTCAAATGTCTATGAAATATTAATTAGAACTATTAAGTACTACTTCTTACTTGTAAGAACATCATATACTTCTTACCCTGCGTTAGTGTCACACCCTTGATCCGATAGGGTGTGATGAGCACCCGACCCCTATTTAGGGCCGAGCGAACCCACTGACTCTCGTAATACTCATAATCAGACTGGACCTTTAAATCATAACATAGATACACAATGAAAGTTCTTCGGAAATAAACATGCTTTTTTATCCTTTTCGCATCAAATAAAATCAGAACATATAGAACTTATAATACAATGCATACGACACATCGGCTTACATACGCTTACATAACCGACATCCTATACCCACGACACTATCCGCAAAGTCTCTAACATGGGACATGAATCCATATCATAATGCTCGACTCGGCAAAGACTCCGAGAAAATGGAGCTCGCCAATCCCGCCGTAACATCTTCTCGCTAATATCTTCAACTCATCTGGGTGTACGCGCGGCATGAAACGCGGCCGAAGAAAGGGGTCGGACGGAATATGTACCGAGTATGTAAAGCATGAACACATAAGCGGGATTATCTTGAAGTAAAGACGGAGAGAAATCGAAGACTTGCCTTTGAAAACATCTATTATGCAAATACTTATGTCGGAAGCAAAATTCATATCATAATCATGTCATTATATCATCGTACATATGTACGTATCTTTTACCCCTCTAATGAGGGACTCGGTAAGTAAAATCATAATATGCATATAAAAGGTATACATATAACGTGCCCCGGCCCTCAATTGAGGGACGCGGTAAACAAAATCATGTCATCATCATGTATGCATGCATAAACATATATATACATATACCATACCCGGCCCTCTAGTGAGGGACTCGGTGAAGAGCGTGTCCCGACCCCGCTAGCAAGGGACTCGGTATGCCATCCTGGCCGCCATCCCCATATCATCACATCATCATATACCGTACCCGGCCCTTTCGGGACTCGATCGTACCTCGGCCCTTTCGGGAATCGGTGAATAATCATATCATCATATACCGTACCGGCCCTCTAGTGAGGGACTCGGTGAACAATGCAAGGGAATGTGCACGAATACGTACCCGGCCCGGGACTCGGTGAAAGACATATTGAGCTTGCACGAGCAGAGTAGTGAGAAACCATATGCACATAAAATCATACTCACAGACTCAATGAAATAGTCTAAACGGAGTGTCATTTGAAAATCGGATCGTAGTCATATCAAATATCTTTCGGACGTTATTCGGAAACATAACATATATCATAAACGTATTAACAAAACCATAGGGATCATGGTCATATGCCAAACCAATCCGAGTCCGCCTCGGAAAGTTACGAACATCATTCACTTGAGAGCTTTCTACGAACAATCAAGCGATCCGAGCCTTTCTCGTGAAAGTTACGACTTTCGTAGTTTCGGAACCACATAAGAATGTAACTCTTTTGAAAACAAAACCTTTATGCAACTTTTGAAATTTAATTATACAAGTGACATAAGGACCATGATTTGACCATATTAAGAATACGAATATCAAGAAGCCAATAAGATTCATGAACATGCTCGGATCACCAGAATAGAATTACCTCAAAATTCGTGTCATAACTTGTTTTCAACTAAGACATGCCAAAGAAAGAAAGGTTGAGCTTTACATACCTTAGCCGCTTCCTAAGCTAAATCCGAATTTGCGTCTCAACTTCTCACGATCTACAATAATGTCGTTAGGTATCAACCATTAGTCATAACACTTTAAGAATCCAATTCCGAATTAACACTTTATCTACAAAAATTTCAAGAAGATTTCCCCTATAACTTCAACATCCCCAGAATCCAACTCGCCAAATCAACAACAACCAAATCAACAACCATACTAACAATATCCATAAGTGACTCAAAATGCATTCTAACATTAATAATTCCTTTCTACACAATTCGACAACATTTCATTTATATTCAAATAAACTACATACGATCAATTCAATACCAATGCTCACATATTCGATTACTAATCCGCAACCATTCACACATGATTTAAGAACATTCCAAGCAATCCATACACTATTCAAAACAACCCAACCAATAGGCCACTCCACCCGAAATCCTTCAACTACATTAGGAACATCAATAACACATTTTCTTCTTCCAATTCATAAACTATATCAACAACTCCATACGTTTACAACATTATTTCCATAAATTCAAGAAGGCATATTAAAATCACATTACTTCCAAATCCGCCCACACAACTATAACTTCAACTTGGATCATTAAACTTTCGTTTTGCATCATAGAATCCATCACAACAACAACCAAAATGCTAGGTAAATTTGATTCATTTTTCCACACCTAGGCGGCCACTCACGGCCACACACCCACACCCAACATTTCAAGATTTTCATCCATTTCCATACGCTACAACACGTCCAAAACATCCATAAAACATGTAAAGGAGGATTGAACCTTACCTCTTTCCTTCCACTTCTCCCATTCGGCTAGGACCTTCCTTAGCTAAATGAATAGTTTCCTTGTTCCAACAACTACTCCACGTCGACGAGGCCTTCCAATTAGTAGAGAAGCTTGAAGAAAATATTTTTGATCAAGACTTTCCATGGCCATGTTTCGGCCAGCCCTCCATGGCCGTTTGCTCCCTCTCTCTTTTACTTCAAGTTTCTTGAAATTTCTAGGATGAAGAATGAAAAATATATCTTGCATGGTCATCACTTATACATATATATATAAATCTATGGCACATGGCCGGTCATGTGCCATCTCTTTTTCTTTTTCTTTTTTTTATTCAATTTCTCCAATTTTCTAGAAATTTCCAAGAGATGAAAATAATGAAGATGACTTAATAAGTCATCTAATACTACACATATTCTTCATACATGTGACCTATGGCCCACAAGTCATGTGCATGGCCACATGGTTATTTTTTTCATGAATTTAAATTCCAACACTTCACTTTTGGCCCCAAATTTTCATGAAATGTCTAACTTTCCATCCAACCAAATTCATAAGCACTTATGCGTTAAAAAAAAGTCGAAAAATAGTCTGATTCTTAACTTTCCACACTTGGCTCGGAATATCCCGACGTACAAAATACTGGATATAACATCCTTCCCCCCTTTAGAACATTCGTCCTCGAATGTTCAACTAGTCGCATGGGGTCTTAAGGATCTCGGGTTCAACCTTTTTTTTTTTATTCCTTTGAAAGACTTTAATTGTCACTTCACTTTTTGCTCTACGACTCGTCTTTGAGTCGGTTGTCAAATAGTAATGAAGTCCCCTCATATAATAACCTTCCCTAGCCGCTCCCGGCTTTAACTATCATTAATTGATATCAACCCGAAAGAATCTGACACATAATTTTACCTCCTTCCAACGTACCAGTTAGTTATGATCATCTTTCTTAAATCGTCTTACAATCTTTCTTTACTCATCTTGTTACATTTTCAGCACATTGTCTCATGTCATTACCTTATTTTTAATCCGAACTCTTCTATCGTCCCTTTGCTCGGATCTTGCTCTCAACTTTCCCCGTCGTTACGTGATGTTGCAATCTTTACCCGAACGTACGAAGCGGGGTCAAATTATTCTAAGACTCGCGAGGCCGTAGCTTCACTAATTCCTATGTTTCACTTTATCTTTGCCTCTCTTCTCCTACCACCAACGTCGGAATACATTTTTGGTTCAACCATAAGCACGTAATACGCTCGTTCTCGCGTACTAGTTCCACCTCGGTAATTTATCTCAAACCATCCTAACATCTTTCCTTAATGCACCTAAAGTGTTATCACCGTATTGTTGTTACCGACCCTAAACTTTCCTCGTTAAGCACTTACTTGGTCTCTCCTCCAAAGGTATAAATATTCATAGGTAACATGACCCCGCACGACTCGCATAATTAATCTTAGTCACGATTGTTCCTTTTCCTGGTTCGTACTATTCCACATCTTACCCCCGTGCTCGCATTTGCTAGTAGTCTACCTTGTCATACTCGATTATTACCCTGACTTCCATCCCTTTACTGCTGGCTTTTCGATCTCCCCAGCTTGTCTCAGCAAGGAACTTTACCTGTGGCCCAAGCGTTCGTATCCAGGACATTATAGCGCCAATTGTCTTCGTCTTACACTTGTATCTCTTTCCCTCGCTTCCCCCCTTTAGGGGTGTACTTATACTATCGCCCAATTCTACATTGCCCTAAATCCGTATTTCCAATCTCAATTAAGCGGTACTTTTATCCCGACATTTTAATCCCCTTGCCTTCCGCATACTCGTTTTCCTTCTTTTTGAAACGTCATTGTATTAGCACTTTCCAAGCTTAACTTGTAGTGAAAACAACATCAGCTTGCCTCGTGACATTTGTACTCTTTATATATGCTTTTCCCTTTAACCTCGTTACTGTGTCCGATTAGTGTTCCGTACACCGCCACGTCGATTGGGAATACAAGTATCCGCCAATATGGCCATGTGCGGGATATCTTATACATACTCATGCACGTAATCTCTCGCTACCTTGCTTATAAGGTATCCCCAACCACTATTCCAATTCACCCTAATTCTAGAGCTGCGATGTACCTTCTTCCTCCTTACCGGTCTAATTCGCCCCGTTCTGCGCGACCTCTTAAAGTTTCTTGTTATATCCCGTATTTTTGAACGTCGGATTATTTGTAAGCTGAGGTGGGGCCCACACGTTAAGATTTTTTTTTGGAACATGTGACAAGTTATATGAATCACATATGTAAAGTTAAACACAACTCATGAAGGACCCTTGGGCCAAATCAAAGTGGAAGCCCTCCAAACGAATATTTTTAAGTAACATTTTCGGGTGACCTAACTTCGAGGGGCAAAAACGGTATTATAAGTTTGGAATTTGGAAAAATACCAAGAAATACAAGTTGTAGATAATTGAATTAGCTTTCCAACCATAGGTTGTGGGTTCCCAGGTGACGTCGGTACAAGGATATATGGACGTTTTAAGGTCGAAAGGTCAGTGGGCTAGGCCCAACTCGGGCCCAACCGGGTTAGGCCCATGACCCATGTTATTTAAGTGATATTTCATCCCTTCCCTCCTCATTTTAAGATCTGGAACAACCAGAAAATTCAGAGATAGAGAAAAAAAGGGGCCCGGGAAAAAAACCAATTTTGACCAAAAACCGGCCTAGAAAAGCCTAAGGAAAAA
>NC_081343.1:22500246-22537804 GCF_029784015.1 Lycium ferocissimum
CTCTTTAATATGGATGGGTTTTTCTTTCATTAATGACTTGCCATCAATAACTACTTGATTAGAGCATTTAATGTTTCTGAGAGCATCTGTATATGGAAGATCCTTCGATGCCAATCTTGGCTATACAGCAGTGATTCGGCGTCTCTGACTGCTTAAAAATCTACCAACCTTGTTAGCTAAAAAAGTCCAACCTGCATTAAAAGTCACTTCTGGTATAATAAGCACTGATCTTTTCTTTCCTCTGATGCTTATAATGCTGATATATCAGCCATAGCTGTTATAATTTCTGGAGCAAAAAGTCTCTGAAAAATTATCTTTCTTCTTCCATCTTCTCACAAAGTTTCCTCGGGTCTTAGATGCTTCGCGAAGTGTCTGGACAATCCATTCCATGGTGTTCCTGTTGAACGAGACCCTTCTGATGAAATTCTTGCTTCTCTCAGTCCAATCGTACCATGAATCAGCAGTGTTTGAAGACTTAGCAATATCATAGGACTTCTTGAACCCAACAGCAAAATAAATGATATTCTCCATTTGCCAGAAGTAGTGATCTGAGTTACTAGAAGAAGAAAGAGAAGGAGTGATTTTCAGGCATGGTTCCAAGGAGAACTGGTCGGAAGAAGATTTGAAGAGGAAAGGATGTGAAACTAGCGTTCTGATGATAGTCTGAAATTTTTAAATACCTGAAGTTCTTTAAATTGTCTTAAGAAGTGTATCAACATTTGGAGATGCATCATGCATAAAAAATAAAAAAAAGTAAAAAAAAGGGCAGCCCGGTGCAGAAAGCATCCCGCATCAGCATCTTGTAAATAGCATGCCCTTACATGTGAAGTTTAGGTCTTCTCTCTAGTAATAAATGTGAAAAAAGGCAGCCCAGTGCTGAATGCTCCAGGCATC
This sequence comes from Lycium ferocissimum, assembly GCF_029784015.1. Lineage (NCBI taxonomy): Eukaryota > Viridiplantae > Streptophyta > Magnoliopsida > Solanales > Solanaceae > Lycium > Lycium ferocissimum. The sequence continues at coordinate 22,501,141 of NC_081343.1, forward strand.
CATGTGTTCATATTCTGTATTTGATCATCTGGAGGGTAAGTCTAGATCTGTAATAGGTACTATTTTAATTCCCTTAGCTAGCCTGTCACCACAATCAGAAACTGATACATATTTCCTAGCAAACATGTATTTTTCTTATTCCCTTATCAATAAAGATATACTGCATTATTTAGGATATTAATGTTCATATGTATATGTTACCTGTTTCAAAAAATAAATAAATTATATATATATAGAGAGCACATTTTCATGCATCCAAGGGTTTAGCCTAGTGGTCAATGCTGAAATGAACCATGAGAGACTTGTGTTCAAATCCTAACAGAGGCAAAAGATGTTAGATGGTTTCTTTCCCATCTATCCAAGCCTTGATGGATGGAGTTATCCGGTTCCTATGCTGTTGAGAAGTAACAGATACCCGGTGGGTTAGTCGAAATGCACACAAAGTGGCCCGAATAGTTTCACTACTTCAGTTTTACATTTTAGACAACATAGTATATATCAAGCATCAACACATTGCGTATTTGTCGACTCTATTTTATTATAGGAAGAATACATTTTGAAATTTGCATTACGCGGATTCATCATTGAATAACCAAGTTTTGTGTTGGTTGTTAATCTACTGCAGTCGTCTTCCTTTGTCCGGGTTTGGGTTCTGTATTGTGAACAAAGCTCATACAGGCAAAGTTACGTAGAAAGGAGCAAGACATAATACATATCCTGCAAGTTTAGCCCAGCTAGATTGGAGTGGAGTTGAGGTGACATTAGATTGCATTTGAGGTATCTAAATGTAGACAGTTCAGATGTTTAGGCTCCCTGTTCCAGCAGAATGGTATGATGGATGAAAATGTTATGCGTAGGATCAAAGTTAGATTGTTGAGAAAGAGGATGCCACAGAAATGTTAAATGACATTAAGATACCTACCAAAGTGAATGGGAAGTTATTAAGAACGTGTGAGGCCACCAATGTTGTATTAGAGTGAATATTGGGCCTCTAAAGCCCAAAATATCCACAAGATGAGTGTCGCAGAAATGTGAATGTTAAGACGAACGTGCGATCATACTAGCTAGATGAGATTAGAAATGATCACCTTGTAAAAAATGCATTTAGAATGATAAAATCCGAGATTATTGCTTGAGATGTCTAGCCACGGCCCACGTGTTATCCTTCTCAAAAAATGTCTAGCCATGTCCCTTTTTTGGATGTGAAAACATGATTGATGGTGTTAAAAAGAGGAGGTAGACCTAAAAAAGGAGTTATCTCAAAAGATTTAGAATATTTCATAATCCAGGCCGTTCTAGCAAAAGAAAAATAAATAATGGAAGTTGAAAATCCGTATAGGTGATACCATCTAAAAGACTAATGCTTACTAGATCCTTAGTATATTAGAGACAAAACCACTAGAGTATATTTAAGAAATTTTACTGCTAGATAATCCTAAAATACTCCTAAAATACTAAGTATTGAAATATTGTGGATTCAGCAGAGCAAGTTGTATGCTATGAGATCTATATTAAAATAGAGAGTTTATTGTCAGATATTGGTGTTAATCATTGGTTTGTTTTCAGAATTCCCTTCCAGTGCGGGATGTTGTTTTAGAATTTGCATTCTCATATTTTTAAGGAATTATGACGTGATTGAGCTTAAATGGAGAAACATGGTTAGTGAGGATTCATATGCTCAGATCCCAACTTGTTTGGGATTGAGGCATAGTTGTTGCATATTCGTACAGAACTCTATCATGGGAAGTGGTCGTCTAGTTTTGGTCTTTCTTTTTAAATTTCTTTGCCCTGAGAAACCTTGAATTCATAAAAAGTATTATTCCTGGTTGGTCTGTAAAATTTTGGTATCATTCCTCGAGTTGCAGCATCAGTCTTGTAAAATAGCTTTCTTTCTGACGTATGATTTTGTGATAGATTTTTACCACAGTTACCTAGCTGCAACGACGAAAGATTTGTGAGAATAGAAAATGTAGTAAGAAGTATTTTGGCCCCAAAATTGTGAGCATTAGTTCACATCGCGTGGTTGAATGTACCCGGTCCATCTACGTAGTGGTTATTTATCTTTGACTACGTCTGGCATAATGCATGTTTTTGTTTTGCCACTTTGGTTCTTCTCAACCAAAGCCTTTTTTTTCCCCACATTTCTAACCCTCCCACTCCTATTTCTTGTCCTTTTGACCTTTTCTTCTAGAATAACATGAGCCGACATTCCCTGTTCCCCCTGTCCACTAGTCTCATCCACTATGCATCTGAATGAGCATTTTCATTGCAGGTGAGTATTGGTAAACAATGGAAGGAGTTTCTGGATTACAATGACACAATTGGCTTTATATTTCATGTAAGATGATGTCTTGGTTATATAGTTCCTGGATATCATATGCTCAATCATTGATTTGCTCAACTCTAACAAGAGCCATCATTTTGCAGGATGATGCAAAGAAGCTTGACAGAGCTGCCAAGAATCGTTATTCCGTGTAGTTCTATTGTTGTAACAGGGAATGCAATCAATACAATCACACTGCAAGTATTCTTGTATTACTGAAGAATCAGCAGTCACTTGCGGTTGCGTGTTTTACCTCTTGCATTGGCGTGGATAATTTTCGTATAAGGAATTTGTTTGGTTTTGATGTTTTTTGATTGACTTAATTGGCCATATATGACTTATTAGTACCGATGTAATAGAGTATTTGTTGCTGCATCTGCGAAATTGACAGCAGTTAGCATGTTATGCATGTTTTTGGCTTTCCTTCCAATTCAACTTGCTCTTTGAAGATTAAAAAAAAGTTTCATGTGGCGGCCTATTTGATCGATGTCAGTCAAGTTGTACCCCCACCCCCCCCCCCCCCGCCCCCCCCCCCTTTTTTTTTTAAGACCCTAATTTGCCACACGTCGGACAAAAAGACGCTGCTTCTTCCTGACCATGACAACAATAACATCATACTCAATGTAATTTCACAAGTGGGGCCTGGGAGGGTAAGATGTACGCAGATTTTATCTCTATCTTTGGAATAGAGAGGCTACTTCTTCTTGACCATCTTTCTTTTTTAATTGTTGTATAATAATATTTTTCGAATCTAGAGCCATTGAATTGTAAAGCTTTTAAGAAGGGGGTTTTATGTTTCAAATATGAAAAGTGAGTACAGCTTAAGTGGGTTGGAAAAGCTTAAATATATTGGTGAACATTGTTGCAAAATGGATTTATTATTAGTGTTTTGACAAATTGATAAATGAGGTTTGATCTTATGATATTTGGAATTTATGTTTCAAAATTGAGCTCATGTGGAGTGTATTTGGATTTTAGATGGGCGTTAATTTGGAAAGTAAGCTACTTTTGGAAAAAAATTGAAATGGCGGAGTTTTAGCATGTGTTTAAGTTCAGGATGAACTTCAGGCATGTATCTTAAGTTTAAACAAAAATGAATGAAGTTCAGGCGAAAATGGCTAACTTTAGCCGTATGTGCTTTTAGTTCATGCAAAAATTGTTGAAGTTCAAGTAAGAAATAATTGAATTTCAGGCACACTTGCCTTAAGTTTGTAAAATTGCTTGACGTTTGCTAACTTTCAAATTGTTTAAAGTTATGCTATGGCAAGCTGAATTTCAGGCGCGAATGTCTGAACTTAAAACATTAGGTGTCTAAAGTTGATTTACATGTGGAACTTTAGACATTGCATATTTAAAATTAAGGGGGAAAGTTGCAAAAAATAAAAAAAAATAAAAAAAATGGCGTAGCTTAAATGGGAATCGTGAAATTGGTTATTTATGTTCTTTCTCTTTTAAACTTAACCCTAAATGGCCAGAAACAAACATGATCGAGAAATACTATGAAAAATCATCTTGAAAACAATATATATCTGTTAAGCAAAGTTTTGCATTAGTTGGTGTTGTTCTGTTTTAGAAAATCGTATTACATAAGTAATTGTTTTAGGTTGTTTGCAATATGAAATTTTGGGAATAAAAATAAGTAAGCTTTATTAGGATTAGGTGGGATGCAACAGGTGTAGAAAAAGTCTTCACAAAAATCTATTAGAATCACCTATTTTCCCAATATTCTTGTTTTTTTAATTAAATTTTAATTTTCCAGACATTGCCTGTCAAAGTTTTTATTGATAAAAGCAGGAAAAAATGCAGATTTCTCTGTCTTTTACATTGTGTCTAAAATAAGAACTAGCAAAAATTAAATAATTGCTAAACTGACATATCAATTCAGCTCTCGCAGAAAGAACTATGCTAGTAATAAAACTGATCTCCATAAGAGTATTCCATGCTGCTCTTGAGAAGAAAAATGTCCACAACAGAATAACAACATCAATCCATTCTTGTAGCTGCGTCTTCATCCGGATAATCTTCTTAGTTCTGATTCTTAAATAAGGAATTTGAGCTTTGTCCAAGTTCAACATCCTCCTTCCTTCAGTTGGTAGTTCTGCAAATCTATCTATTTGTATGTCATTGTTATCCAAAGCATACTTTGACAAAAAATCAGCAAGTGTGTTTCCTTCTCTGAATATATGCAATACCTGTGCTTGTGATCTCTCCGTGTCGTCTTTGATCTCATCAACCAATGCACTAATCTCTGAAGGCTTGTTCCAATGATCCTGCAGAATTTGTTGCATAGCAAGGGAGTTAGTCTCCATTAGTACTTCCTTCATGTTATGTTCCCCGTAGTGCTTCAAATCCTGTCTGATGGCCATAGCTTCTGCATCCATGTTTGTTGTCCTCCCAGTGTCTATTGTTCCCATAGTGAGTACTAAGACGATTATTTGAAACTAGTAATACTTGCTCCTAGGATTATACGGGGTATTGGTTCTTTTAAATCCCATGCCTTCTCTGTTTATGCAGTAAATTTCATTTATGGACTATGCCGCTTTTAAGAACCTATTCCTTTGAATAGTCCTTTTTACCTCATCTGTAGTTTTATTTACCTTCTCTTGGAATATCTTATTCTTTAATTGAGATTTTTGTGACTGGAGTTTCTCATCTCATATGTTTTTAAATTTCCCATGAGGTCTTTTATTGTCATTGTATCTAGGTCTGTGGCTTCCATGATAGCATTAACTTTGCTTTCCATGAGTCACGTAGAATAGCGAGCAGTTTTTCGATCCTTTTTTATTGAGATCCACACCTAGAGAGTCAAGTTCATTGGTTATATTGGTGAACCTATTGAACATCTCTTGGACGGATTCCTCGTCATTCATCTTAAATAACTCATACTGTCGATTTAAAATGGAGATCTTGGGTTTCTTTACCTGACTTATTCCTTTGTGGGTGGTTTGTAAGGTGTCCCACAATTTTTTGGCCGTCTTACAAAAGGAGTTCTGCTATATTATTTAGGTCCAAGGCCGCAAATAAGTATCTTTTTGGCCTTTGCATTCTTTTGGACGGCCTGGAAATCCTTTTCTGTGTAGTCCTTATTTTCTTTGGCTAAGGACGTTGACGTTATTACTTTGCCATCGGAGGAAGATGATGCATTGAGAATAATTGGTCCTTTCTAAATAATTTTCCATAGCTCTGTATCTTCATTTATTATATAATCTTCTATACGGGTTTCCACCAACCATAATAATTTCTGTTGAAGCATGGAGGTCTTATGGTTGATTGACCTTCTTGTAATGTAGGAGGTTCCTCCATCTTTCTAGGTACCAGCCTTTGTAGAAAGGTATAGCTCTGATACCACTTGTTAGGATCAGGCTATTCCTATGAGCTTCAAGAATCTAATTCTTGCAACAATTTGTGTAAGAAGGTAATGCAGCGGAAAATAAATGAACACAATAACTTTCACGTGGAAAACTCCTTGCTCAAGGGAGTCAAAAACCACCACCTATCTTCCTAAAGGATTTTCTCAAAAAATTCACAACAATCGAGATGATAACAGGTTTACAACTTCTTTGTCAAACCTAAAGGACCTGTTTCATCAACAGTGCGCCTAAACAACCTACTTGTTTGGTATGGTAAAGTAACTTAACCAACGAACACCTATTACACAATACTTGCAAAGGTAAATATGTGGAAACCATAAAAGAACCTAACTACAACTAAAGAACTAGATGGATAAATCTTGATAAGCTTGGGTTCTTTGTTGTTTGGATAGGTGATTCTTCTTGAGATGAAGGTGTTAACTGCACTGACGCTTCTCTCTTGTCACGCCCCAAACAGACGTGAGTGGCACCAACACTAGTCCTATAGTGGGGCGAACCAATCTCTTAACCCATTATGACGCCAAGTTCAATTACTTAAAACAATAAAAAACATTGCTCACGAATAATGGAATAAAATGTCTGACAATAAAATAAATAAAATAGCAAGTGCGGAAATCTAGCTATTATATCCCCAAAATCTGAAAGTCACCGTACAAGGACTCTAACCAACAATGTCTAAAAAAAAGAGATACTGTCTAAAAATAACATAATGTCTGGGATGAAAGATAGACATCTGAATAAAGAAAGATCTTCAGGCGGCATTGCACGGCTAGGAGATTACCCTTTGATCTTGGTAATGAATAACCTCAACTAGATGCGAGGTCTGGAAGACGTCTCTGGCTCAAAATCTGCACTCACAAAAAAAATGCAGCAAATGTAGGTCAGTACAAACAACATGTACTGGTAGGTATTATAGGCCGACTAAGATTAGTATCATACATACATACATAATATCATACATACATAAAATAAATGAAATAGGCTGACAGGCACAACAAGCATGAATCACAATAAATATCCTCAAATAATCCTCTTTTAGAATCAATCACCAATCATCAACAATGAAACACCAATACTCAAGTCGAAAGTAGTAAAATAAATAATAAAGTTTCCAGCTCTGTACACACATGTTAAATGGTAATATTTTCCCCAAATAGCCATGACCTGCAGGGGACCCATGGTGTCCATGTACCACTCGTTCCGGAATGAAACTCGGATCACGAGCTCATAATCAGGCTACATCGTCACCCCCTGTCAAATGTGCCGTAAGAAGTGTATATTTCCCATCTCAATCATCATCAATAAATCCCTCATAATCACATCACAAGAATAGCTCAAGAATACGTATCAAGTCAATACCAATGAAGTATAATCAAATAACACAAGTCACGGTAAGACTCACAAACAATCTGCTGAATGATAATATAATATGGAGCTATCTCAATTCATCTCTGAAGGGTATATATGAACACCTCCCTTTCAACAATCTCAAGAATACAATTCAAGTTTATCAGCCTCAACAATGGAGAATCACCTCACGCAATTAAATCATACAACTAACAACGAACACTAAACTCCAAGTCCAAAGACCTAGACATGCTTTCTCCCATAAATTCTACGACATATACAATCAATTAATCAAAGTCTAACTTGTTATATCCCGTATTTTGTACATTGGGACGATCCGGGTTAACTATGATAAGTTAGGGCAAGACCATTCCGGGATATGAAGTCGGGACTTTTGACCTTCGATTTTGTTTTGAGACATAAGTTGTTCATGAATTTGTTGGCATGGAACATTTAGGAAAATTTGGGACCAAAAGTGAAATAATTGGAAGTTGGAAATCATGCATTTTTTGGCCATTTGGCCGTGTGGCATGGAGTGGTGCCCACACATTTTGTGGCCAAATTTAATTGGTCCAACCCATGTGTGGGCCATGGACACATGTATAACTCTTATATGAAGCATAAAAGATGACTAATAAGTCATCTCTCTCATTTTCACACTTAGAAAAAAAAACAAGAACTTGAAGAACAACAACAAAGGCCATTCGGCCAAGAACCCAAAAATTGAAGTCCAAATTGAGCCATCACAAAAATATTTCCTTCAAGCAAATCCACTAATTGGAGGTCCCTAGTTAACGTGGAAGTGTTGTTGGGGCGAACAAACCATCCGTTTTGTTAATCGCAAACCCTAGCCTAGTGGTGAAGATAAGAGGAAAAGGTAAGATTTAATCTTGTTTTATGTGTTATGAATGATGTGTGCATGTTGTAGTATGTAAATATGGATGAAATTCATGGAAATATTGCATGTGAAAGTGAGCCGTGTGCATGGTGTGTTGGGCGTGTGTGTGTGTGTGTATTGTGTTGTGTGGAAGTAATGAATTAATTCTAGTTAGCATGTTTTGATTGTTGTAGTGTGAAGAGAAGAAGGAAAATCATGAAAGTTGGTTGTGGATGTGTTGGCCGAATATGGCTTGTGAAGTGTAGCAAAGAATGGATCAATTCTATTTAGTATTTTGATTGTTATTGTTATGTGGATTCTATGTTGGAAATGAGAGTTTAATGATTCAAGTTGATGTTGAAATTGTTGTGGGCTGATTTGGAGGTTAATGTGCATCTAATGTAATTTTTATATTTATGGGAATGACATTGTTAGAGTGTGGATTGTTGGTGCAAATCATGATTTGGAAGTGAGGAATGGGTTATAGTTGTGTTCTCGGGTTTGGGGCAGATTTCGGGTGAAGTGGGGTGTTGTTTGGGATGTTTGAAACATTGTATGAATTGTTTAAAATGCCCTTGAATATTGTTGGTATGGGTTCGGGTTAGTATTTGAATGTATGAGCGACGATGTTGGCTTGAATGTAAGCCGTTGAATTGAATATAATGAATGTTGTTGGATTATGTAGAAAGAATATTTAATGTTAGAATGCGTTTTGAATTGATTATTGATATTGCTAGTTTGGTTGTTGGTGTTGTTGTTGATGAATTTGGCCGAGTTGAATTCTCGGGGTTGTGTTCATTTACAAAATCTTGCCCAAATTTCGTAGAATTTAGTGTTCGTTTGGAAATGAACTCCTAAATGCCTATAGTAATGTTGGTATTTAATGATGTTATGTAGATCTTGGGGAGTCCGAGACATAGGCTTGATTTGGATTAGCTTTGAGAGCGATCGAGGTATGTAAAGCTTATCCTTCCTTCTTTTGGCATGCCTTAGTTACAAATAGGCTATGACACGAGCCTCGAGAAAATTCTATTCTCGCGATCCGAGCATGTTTATGATTCTTATTTGTTTCTTGGTATTCGCATGCTTGATGTGATGAAATATTGGCCCTTATGTCTTTGGAATATTTGGTTTTCAAAGGTTGCATAAAAAGTTTTGTTTTTAAAGAGTCCCGTAACTACGAACGACCGTAACTTTCACACAAAGGCTCGGATTGCCCCGATATGTTCGTAGGAACTTTTATGGCATATGATGATTATGTTTTCCATAGGCGGGCCCGACTTGGGTCGACACCCATCCGTGGGCCCCACGACTTTCCTTTATGTACTTCTGATGATTTTTGAAAGGATATGATATGACTATTATTTCGATTTCAAGTACGATCAGTTTACTTATCTTTTGAGTTTATAATAATGATCCGATAACATAGGATGACTTTAGATTTCATGGGCGGCCTTGATTGATTTAACGTATATCCGTGGTCCCCGAGATTTTCATTTGTAAAGTCCTAATGACTGGTTTTTGAACAAACTTAGCATGATTTCCGTTTTGACTCTCGAGTGTTGACTACTTGCTTATCCATTGAATCAGTAATGTCGTAATGATGAATGTGCATATGATCCTGATACGTACTTACGATTTTCTAAAAGTTCTGTTTGATATCTTCCCGAGTGACGTTCGGGGAAACTTGATCGACTATTATCTTGGCTTTAAAAAGGGAGTTGTTTTGATCACTCCATTGAGTCTGTGATGATGTTTTATGTGCATATGGTTTCGCACTACTCTGCTCGTGCGAGCTGTTATTATTCCTATTCACCGAGTCCCGGGCCGGGTATGTATTCGTGCACAGATTCACCGCATTATTCACCGAGTCCCTCACTAGAGGGCCGGGTACGATATATCTATGATGATATGATGATATGGGGATGGCGGCCAGGATGGCATATGATGATTTTATCCACCGAGTCCCGAAAGGGCCGGGTACGCTATACACCGAGTCCCTCACTAGAGGGCTGGGTACGGTATATGCATATATATATGATGGCATGATGACATGATTATGATATGATTTTACTCACCGAGTCCCTCACTAGAGGGCCGGGTACGGTATGCATGTATGTATGATTATATGATGACTATGCATGATGATTATATGACCTTATCCACCGAGTCCCTCATTGGAGGGCCGGGTATGATGTACGTATATTATGATTCGATGATATGGTATGGACACACATGATATATGATTTAAAGGCAAGTCTTTTGATTTTTCTGATTACTATACTTGTTTCTGTAAATTCCAGTCCGGTTACGATTATGTCTATTGCATTCACGTTTTACACATACTCGGTACATATTAAAATCGACCCCGTCATGTCTGGGGGGGGCCGTTTCATCCGGCGTACGGACGTGCGGTTCGGTGATCCGCTAGTCTAGGACACCCATACCGTCATTTGGAGTGCTCCCTTTATTCCGGAGCCCACATTTTGGTACATATTCGTCCGTTGCATATGTATTTGTTTGTCAGGGGTACGACGGGGCCCTGTCCCGTCATATGATTCTGTTAGTCTGTTTAGAGGTCTGTAGACGTATATGTGGATTGTTCCTACTTCTGTACAAGTGTGTGTCACGACCCAACACCGTAGGCCGTGACTAGTGCCCGATCTGGGCACCCAAACACACCTATCAACGCTATCACAAGGTATATCAAACGCATCCAAGTATATAACGAGAGCGACAAGGCCGTGTTCCAAATTTATATAATTTCCGAGAAAAATTTCGGCGAGTTTCCTTTGTTTTACGGACTATCCAAAATAACCCTCGCGCACGTAAAATACCAACGAAGGCCACACGGGGCCAACAGAACAACATATATACATATGCGGGCCGACGGGGGGCTCGCGCGCGAATGGAATCGCCCAAACACAACATATACAAACACAACTGTACGGAAGTAGGCACAACCCACAAAACATATCCACAGACCTCTAAACAGACAAACAAAATCATATGACGGGACAGGGCCCGGCCGTACCCATGAACAAATATATACAATGCAACGGACGAATATATATACCAAAAATATAAGTCTGAATGAGAGGAGCACTCCAATTATAGCGAAGAGGGTGTCCTAAACGGGTGGATCACCAAACTATGCGTACGTACTGGCGGCATGAAACGCGGCCCCCCCCCCCCCCGAAGAAAGGGGGGTCGATCTGAAATATGTGCGAGTATGCAAAGCGAGAAAATGTAATATACAAATACCGAGATCAAATCGAAATAGAGGTACGAAAGTAAATGCATTTCCAAAATATCAAAATGTTACTTCAAAATATAAATCATGCATAGGGCACAGAAAATATGGTCGCCCGCCCGTCGATGGCGCCATAACACAGCATAACACCAGAAAGTTTCAAATCTCCGAATCTCCGTCACATATCATACACAGCATATCGCCATACACAGCAACACACCAAATATGAGTGGAACCCGGCCCTCGATCAAGGGACTCGGTGAGCCATAACACCGGAGTATATCATAATGCGCACGACAACAGAACCGGCGAACGATATCATAGTAGTGGGCACGAGCAGAGTAGTGCGGAAACCATATGCATATAAATAAATAAATAAATAAATTTCTTTCAAACTCAATAGCCAAATATTTTTACAGACATCTGAAGGCTCAAAATAAAATTCGGGTCAATTGGAATTAGTATAAAGAGTCACAAACTTTCGAAATACGGAATCTTCTGAAAATATTTCATAAGTCGTATTTAGAAATTCGAGTACCATCTATATTGAGAAGATTTCAAATAACATTATGGAGCACTTCAAAGGGAGCTTTAGAATCATACGCGCATATCCAAAATATACATATCCAAACTTTGGCCATATCAAATATTTTTCGGACATCATTGTGGATCACATATTCATACTAATAAACTTGCGGATAACATTATGGATCAAATCAAATGGGGACTTAAAGACCATATTTTCATATCGAAATATTCATCAAAGGCTTTAGTCTTCTCGTTTTCTTTCGAACAACATCTAGAACATAATAAATAGAATATTTGAACATCATAAAATATGTACCCAGCCATATGAAATAGCTTATGGAGGTCAAAGATGTTAGCCATCCTAGTGGCTCCAAGAATAGGATCCCCCCCTTTTTTTTTTTTTTATAAGCATACATATACATTTTGTTTCTCCCAAAACGGATCATGTCAAAAAGAAGGAACGATAGGCTTTACATACCTCGATCGCTCGCTAATCAATTTCCGAATCAAGTCTCGGTCTCTCCAATATCTACAATAATATTATCAATTACCCATAAATTAGCTACTAGTACTTAGAATTTTAAATCCCAACTAGCACTTGTCTACCAAAATTTGGGCAGCATTTCCCCTATATTTTCGCCTATCCGAATTTTCAATTGCTCTCCTGTTGACACAGAAATACCAACAATAACATATGGACACAACCATATCTTCAATTCTTGTATTTCAATAAGAACAACTACATATCAAAACAGCCCCCAACTATAACATAACGATGCCCGAAATTTTAACGAACACCTACAATACACCAAGCAGCCCATATACACTTCTATGCCTTATTTCATGCAATCTTTTCAGCAAATTTCAGGGAAATACAACAGCAGCCACACACGACACCACATCATCTATTCATAACATTCGATAACGATTCACATACGGCCACTACATTCTCAAGTTATTCCTAATACTCCGTAGTCTTAACGTTTTCATGTAACAACTTTATAACAGCCCAAACAATATAGATACAATGTATAATCTCATTTATCATCAATTTCCTAAGCTCAATAAGAACAACAACGACACATCCAAAATGATCCCTAACCGATCAACATAAAGGTGCCCGAAATTCTTGCAACCGTTTACGAACATACCAAGCAAACCACATATGATTCTTACACATTATTTCATGTCTTCTTTTCATAAAATTTCAGTAAAATATGACCAGCGGTCACACGACAACTATATCACCAATTAAATACGCAAATAAGCGACCTTGTCATCACTATAACCTTACAACAACCCACAAACAATTTTAGTTCCAACTCTAACCATTAAATACCTTCATTTTCATCATAAAATTCATAACAACAACAATCAAAATACCAAGTAAAATCAGTTCACTATCTTCCACACAAAACAGTCCACTACACGGCCACAATTCAACAAAATAACAACATGTTCAAATTAACACAACCTCACCTTTAACCTTCCAATTCTTTTCATTCTTTTTACCATGCAATCTATGATAGCAACAACCACAATTAATAAATAAAATCAGTCCATTATTCCACACCAAACAGCCCCCTACGGCTTCCACAATGCCTCAACACCAACATTCATGATTTTATACTTGCAATTCATGTTCGCCAAGTTACAACCACTTCAACATCAACACATATAATTCCATGGCTATTATCATGCTCCAACATTAACACACCTAATTGCATGGATTCAATTTACATTTGCACATTTACAACACGTCCAAATCCTTACTAAAAACGTGTAAAAAAGATGATCAATTCTTACCTTAGCAACTTGACTTCTCAACTTGACTAGAATTTGTGAAGTGAAATAATAATTGTTCTTGCTGCCCTACGACCAATCCCACGTTGATATGCACCTTCCAAAGGGTTGAAATACCTTGGAAAAATATATTTTTTTTCTTTTAGGTTCAACAATCAAGAGCTCAAGTTCAGCCATGGTCGTGAGCTCACAAGAGCATCCATGGCATGTTTGTGGTTTTGTCCTTCACTTGAAACATAATGGTGAATGTGTAGAACACTTTAGGGGGTTTAATGGTGTAAAATAAGAAGGGCTGGCCGTGCTTGGTGGTGGAGTTGCCATGGCTGGCCGTGACTCTCTCTCTCAAGCTCACTTTGTGAAGATGAAAGCTTCTCTTTCCATTTTCAGATTTATGGACTTGGGAAAATGTGTGTGGTTGAAGCATGGTCAACAAAGTAGACCATTTTGCTGCCCAAGAGGGTCTTACACGTTCCCCCACTCAAGCATGGGCAAAAAATCTGATTTGGTCATGTGCTAGTGGGGCCCACACGGCCACTAGTGCAAAATTTGTGAATATTTAAGTCTAAATCTCCACTTAATAATCCAATCATGGTTAATTAATCCCTAATATCCATTAATATATTTACACTAAGTAAAATTTATAAACAAATTTATGTCCTAATAAAAATGGAAAGATTAAGGATTTATATTCCGTGTCCGGGAAGGGTTTCGTCTTTAACTCGCATCGATTCTTTTCTAAATAACTCGACGTATAAAATACGGGGTATAACATCCTCCCCCCCTTTAGAACATTCGTCCTCGAATGTTGAACTGATCCAGAACTCCCAATACCTTCTCAAGTGGTCTCTTACCTAATTATGCCCTTTCTATACCTCTTTCGTTTGTCGACTCGCTTTAGTTCATAATAACGCATTCCAGGTCTTTACATAGTCATTCCTGTAATATCTCCTCCTTTTATTACTTCTGGAGGTAATTATTCCATGTCATTGTCTTTGCTCTTCTCTTTGTTTCACCGTTGGTTATCACATTTGATTTCGGCTGTTCATATTCTTTATCTTTTCTTACTTGCATACTGTTTAGTTATGCTGTCATTTATTGATTTGGACTTGTACTCATGGTGCATGTAGTCATGATTCGACTTTTTCTTTTTCTATTGTTATTCCCTTAAGATGACGTATCGTTCATTTCACTTTACCTCCTTATCTTTAAACAAGATCTTGTAATGCTTTAGGCATATTATATTTCTTTGTCCTTAATTCAAACTCTTATATTGCCCCTTTATTCAGATTTTTCTCTTAACCTTCCTGTCACTCATTAGGTTGAAATCTTTACAAGAATATGCAAAGGTTCCCAAATGTGTCCGAGAAATACCTTAGCGTCGTTTCACTAGTCTTTGTGCTTTAACTTGGCTTCTCTTCTCTTATCTTACAGTCGGTATCGGGATAGATCTTTTGTTCAACCATGGCCATGTCTTATTTGCCCTTTGGTGTTAAATCTTATATCAGTACTTTGGCTTAACCCATCTTTCTGTAATGTACCCCCAATATCACAACTGCATTGTTATTACTGAATCCTTACTGCTCTTATTACGTACTAACTCACTTGGTAGCTATTTTGTCATACCTTTCCCTTTCTTTACTTACCCTTATTTTATTTTTCATACTCTACTATAGGAGATCCTCTATCCTCTCTCCTTTGCTACTTGTATATCACAATATCATTGGCCAATAACTCTATTGCCAACGTCTTAACTTCTAATCCAGTATCGCCTTGCTATCCCTTATAATATCCTTTAAGTTACTCGTTACCATTCTCTTGTCGTATTCTTCCTTTTTATAAGCATCCACCTTCTGATGTCATATCTTCCAAGGTCTTTAGCAATAATCCTCGAAAGACTTTCTCAAATACCATCTTGGCTACCGTTCATTTATCGGGCTTTTTAGATCTTTCCAACTTATTTCGACTTGGGATCTCACTTGAAGTTTGAGTATCCATATTGGATATATTATAGCGTCAATTGTTTCCATTTGTACTTACTTTGCTTTCACCCGCTTCCCCCTTTGGGGTTATGTGCTTACACCATGTCCAGGCCTTTTCTTTATCATTTATAACTTCGATTCTCCACGTGCGAAACCTTAACCAAATCCCGAGGCGATGAGAACTCTCAATATATTGTACAAAATCTTATCTGATGGTTGGTACTCGAGTAATGCAATTAATGTAGCAATTTATCCGCCACATTCCCTTTATTAAGTCGGTAATTAGCTAGTGCTTATAGTCGTTTCAAATTCTCCGTTAGGTAGCACTTATATTCTAATTATAAGTGTCCCAAGCTTTCTTATAATACTATCTTTATCCCAACGAATATAAATCTTTCTTCTAATAAATTCACAATGCCTCGGTTGTTTCGCAAATCCACAATCCTTGTCCTTTAAAGATTTCACTATTCACGAGGTGAAGTCGCATATACGCGATACTCTTTTATGCCTCATACTATTTCTCTCTTGTTGTATATCAAATGCTAACTTCTAACTTATCCAAAATCATGTCGAATTTGTCTTAATAGTGGTCTTGTCTTATTATCGTTTCGTCGCACTACATCTTTAAGTCCATACTATATGTTTCCCTTTTATTCTATATTCATACTCAATTAATTACGTCCGTCTTGGGTACTTCCTTTAGTATTTCCTTCGTTTCTCCGGTCTATGTCCATCTTTCACGTTGTGCACGAGAAGCTGCGTACTCCCTCGTATCCTTGGAAAACACTATTTCTACATAACCCTTTCTCGTTTTCAAATCATGTTTACATTTATCTCTTGAGCTTCAATCAACGTAATAATTTACCCTATCGGTATCGACTTTTAAGACATATTAAGAACTTATATCCCGTTCTCCTTTTATATTTAAAAAAATTTGGGCGAGAGGTTCCTCTTGTACTTCTTACTATCCAAAAACACACGCAGAAATACCAACAATGCCTCAACATATATATACGCATATATCATATCGTATCATAGCCACGAGAGGGCTAACAATTTCAAGTAAAAGTATAAAGATGTCGAGACTTACCTCACATGTCCAACTCAAATTGCACTCGTTACACTTTCATTTACTTTCCGTTTCAATCTTCAACTCTATATTTCAATCGTACTTCAAATACCTTACCCGACATACATCTTTTATACCATTGCTTACCTGTGTACTGTGTAGCTTCCAATATTATCAGTCACTTTCTTGTCGATGCCGTTCTTCAGCTGAAATCAAGGGTTAGTAAAAGGAATTTCATTTCCTATGGCTGGGCTCTATCGCACGATCTTAGATATGAAAGAAGTGTAACATCCTAAATGTCCTGTAGCTTCCTGTTTATAGGTGTGGTGAACAACACACCGATAAACAAGACTCTACTAGACACGGCCTGTAGACATTCCGAGGACGAATCGCTCTGATACCACTTCTGTCACGATCCAACACCGTAGGCCGTGACTAGTGCCTGATCTGGGCACCCAAACACACCTATCAACGCTATCACAAGGTATATCAAACGCATCCAAGTATATAACGAGAAGCGAAACAAGGTCGTGTTCCAAATTTATATAATTTCCGAGAAAAATTTCGGCGAGTTTCCTTTGTTTTACGGACTATCCAAAATAACCCCCGCACGCAGAAAATACCAACGAAGGCCACACGGGGGCCAACGGACAACATATATACATATGCGGGCCGACGGGGAACAGCGCGCGCGCGCGCGGGAATCGCCCAAACACAACATATACAAACACAATCGTACGGAAGTAGGCACGACTCACAAAACATGTGCACGGACCTCTAAACGGACAAACGGAATCATATGACGGGACGAGGGGCCCCGCCGTGCCCATGAACAAATATATACAATGCAACGGACGAATATATATACCAAAAATATATAGCTCCGAATGAGAGGAGCACTCCAATTAGCGAGGAAGAGGGTGTCCTAAACAGGTGGATCACCAAACTATGCGTGCTGCGTACTGCGGGCATGAAATGCGGCCCCCCCCCTCCCCGAAGAAAGGGGTCGATGCGAAAATATGTACCGAGTATGCAAAGCGAAAGTGTAATATACAAATGCGAGATCAAATTGAAATAAGGTACGAAAGTAAATGCATTTCCAAAATATCAAAATGTTACTTCAAAATATAAATCATGCATAGGGCACAGGAAATATGGTTGCCCGCCTGTCGATGGCTCCATAACACAGCATAACACCAGAAAGTTTCAAATCTCCGAATCTCCGTCACATATCATACATAGCATATCGCCATAAACAGCATCACACCAAATATGAGTGGAACCCGGCCCTCGAGCGAGGGACTCGGTGAGCCATGAACACAGCATAACACTGGAGTATATCATAATGCGCACGACAACGAACCGGCCGGGAACCGGCGAACGATATCATAGTAGTGGGCACGAAGCGAGGTCAGGCGGAAACCATATGCATATAAATAAATAAATAAATAAATTTCTTTCAAACTCAATAGCCAAATGTTTTTACGGACATACGAAGGCTCAAAATAAAATTCGGGTCAATTGGAATTAGTATAAGAGAGTCACAAACTTTCGAAATACGGAATCTTACGAAAATATTTCATAAGTCGTATTTAGAAATTCGAGTACCATCTATATTGAGAAGATTTCAAATAACATTATGGAGCACTTCAAAGGGAGCTTTAGAATCATACGCGCATATCCAAAATATACATATCCAAACTTTGGCCATATCAAATATTTTTCGGACATCATTGTGGATCACGTATTCATACTAATAAACTTGCGGATAACATTATGGATCAAATCAAATGGGGACTTAAAGACCATATTTTCATATCGAAATATTCATCAAAGGCTTTAGTCTTCTCGTTTTCTTCCGAACAACATCTAGAACATAATAAATAGAATATTTGAACATCATAAAATATGTACCCGGCCATATGAAATAGCTTATGGAGGTCAAAGATGTTAGCCATCCTAGTGGCTCCAAGAATAGGATCCCCCCTTTTTTTTTTTTTTTTTTTTATAAGCATACATATACATTTTGTTTCTCCCAAAACGGATCATGTCAAAAAGAAGGAACGATAGGCTTTACATACCTCGATCGCTCGCTAATCAATTTCCGAATCAAGTCTCGGTCTCTCCAATATCTACAATAATATTATCAATTACCCATAAATTAGCTACTAGTACTTAGAATTTTAAATCCCAACTAGCACTTGTCTACCGAAATTTGGAAAAGATTTCCCTATATTTTCGCCTATCCGAATTTTCAATTGCTCTCCTGTTGACACGAAATACCAACAATAACATATGGACATAACCATATCTTCAATTCTTGTATTTCAATAAGAACAACTACATATCAAAACAGCCCCCAACTATAACATAACGATGCCGAAATTTTAACGAACACCTACAATACACCAAGCAGCCCATATACACTTCTATGCCTTATTTCATGCAATCTTTTCAGCAAATTTCAGGGAAATACAACAGCAGCCACACGACACCACATCATCTATTCATAACATTCGATAACGATTCACATACGGCCACTACATTCTCAAGTTATTCCTAATACTCCGTAGTCTTAACGTTTTCATGTAACAACTTTATAACAGCCCAAACAATATAGATACAATGTATAATCTCATTTATCATCAATTTCCTAAGCTCAATAAGAACAACAACGACACATCCAAAACAGTCCCTAACCGATCAACATAAAGGTGCCCGAAATTCTTGCAACCGTTTACGAACATACCAAGCAAACCACATATGATTCTTACACATTATTTCATGTCTTCTTTTCATAAAATTTCAGTAAAATATGACCAGCAGTCACGACGACAACTATATCACCAATTCGTATCGCAAATAAGCGACCTTGTCATCACTATAACCTTACAACAACCCACAAACAATTTTAGTTCCAACTCTAACCATTAAATACCTTCATTTTCATCATAAAATTCATGACAACAACAATCAAAATACCAAGTAAAATCAGTTCACTATCTTCCACACAAAACAGTCCACTACACGGCCACAATTCAACAAAATAACAACATGTTCAAATTAACACAACCTACCTTTAACCTTCCAATTCTTTTCATTCTTTTTACCATGCAATCTATGATAGCAACAACCACAATTAATAAATAAAATCAGTCCATATTTCCACACCAAACAGCCCCCTACGGCTTCCACAATGCCTCAACACCAACATTCATGATTTTATACTTGCAATTCATGTTCGCCAAGTTACAACCACTTCAACATCAACACATATAATTCCATGGCTATTATCATGCTCCAACATTAACACACCTAATTGCATGGATTCAATTTACATTTGCACATTTACAACACGTCCAAATCCTTACTAAAAACGTGTAAAAAAGATGATCAATTCTTACCTTAGCAACTTGACTTCTCAACTTGACTAGAATTTGTGAAGTGAAATAATAATTGTTCTTGCTGCCCTAGGACCAATCCCACATTGATATGCACCTTCCAAAGGGTTGAAATACCTTGGAAAAATATTTTTTTTTTCTTTTAGGATCAACAATCAAGAGCTCAAGTTCAGCCATGGTCGTGAGTTCACAAGAGCATCCATGGCATGTTTGTGGTTTCTCCTTCACTTGAAACATAATGGTGAATGTGTAGAACACTTTAGGGGGTTTAATGGTGTAAAATAAGAAGGGCTGGCCGTGCTTGGTGGTGGAGTTGCCATGGCTGGCCGTGACTCTCTCTCTCAAGCTCACTTTGTGAAGATGAAAGCTTCTCTCTCCATTTTCAGATTTATGGACTTGGGAAAATGTGTGTGGTTGAAGCATGGTCAACAAAGTAGACCATTTTGCTGCCCAAGAGGGTCTTACACATTCCCCCACTCAAGCATGGGCAAAAAATCTGATTTGGTCATGTGCTAGTGGGGCCCACACGGCCACTATTGCAAAATTTGTGAATATTTAAGTCTAAATCCCCACTTAATAATCCAATCATGGTTAATTAATCCCTAATCTCCATTAATAAATTTACACTAAGTAAAATTTATAAACAAATTTATGTCCTAATAAAAATGGAAAGATTAAGGATTTATATTCCGTGTCCGGGAAGGGTTTCGTCTTTAACTCGCATCGATTCTTTTCTAAATAACTCGACGTATAAAATACGGGGTATAACAGTGTGTTTGTATGTTATATGTTCTGGGCGATCCCATTCGCCGTGGCAGCCTTGTCGGCTTGCACTTGTATATGTTTTGGGCCGTTGCGCCATTTGATAGCCTTGCCGGCTTCTGATATATATATGTTTGTGTTTGAGATGTGTTTGAGATAGTTTGAGATAATTTGAGACAGCGTCTGATATTTGTATACGCATAAGCTATCTGTTTGTGATTCGGATTTATGAATGTGTTTGGGTGCCCAGTTCGGGCACTAGTCACGGCCTACGGGGTTGGGTCGTGACAAAAGTGGTATCAGAGCAGTTCGTCCTCGGAATGTCTACAGACCGTGTCTAGTAGAGTCTTGTTTATCGGTGTGTTGTGCACCACATCTATAAACGGGAGGCTACGAGACATTTAGGGTGTTATCTTTCTTTACGATCCTAGATCGTGCGATAGCCGTGTTATCGGGATGACTCTCCCTAACGTTGTTATGTTTTCGGCGATGCCTCCGAGAAAGGCGACGAGGCTACCGCCGAAGGCAAGTCTACGGCGATGGGGGAGACCGACGAGCCGGAGAGTTACCGGGGCCGTGCTGAGCACCGTGCCCGAGATTGTGCCCCAAAACGGCCAGTTCGGCTACACCACCAGTATCAGAGGGGCTTGGAGCAGCGACAGCTGCAGGTCAGGGGCGGCTCCACCCCCAGCTCGCGAGGTTCGAGTGCCCGAGCCTCCAGCTCCCCAGCCAGGGGTGGAGGATGGGGCCATGTGAGAGGCGGTCCAGTTATTGACCCGATTGGTGGCAGGGCAGGCCCACAGGAACGGAGTAGGGGGTGATCAGGCGGACCGACGTGACAGTTCGAGGGCCCGTGATTTTCTGACATGTAATCCACCAGAGTTTTTTGGGTCGAAGCCCATGGAGGACCCTCAGGAGTTTATCGGACGGAATGCTTTGCGTACATTACGGTTGATTAAGGCGACCGAGATCGAGTACTGTCGAGATGGCATCATACCAGTTGCGGATGTAGCCGCAAATTGGTATGAGTCTGGGTATTGTCCAGGGGTGAGGTGCCCTCAGCGATGTGGGGCGATTTCACGAGGGCCTTTCTTGGCCATTTCACACCCCCGTTGCGGCGAACCGGGGGTAGGCAGTTCCACCTATTGAAGCGAGAGGGCGAGGAGTGTCGGGGTACGATGCAGAGTTTGATTCGCTGGCCGAGATATCCATCCGCTTATGTAGCGATATGAGTGACCGGATGCACCGGTATGTGATGGGGGTACAGCCGGTACTTGGTTGTGTTTGCTTGGTGATGGCGGCCCAGCCGGTATGGATATTGCCCGTGTACAGGCACACGCCCAGGGTATGGAGGACCGACACGGGCGCCGGCCGACGGGGGACTATGACGGGGGCCGGCCAGAGAGGCCGGACTCCGGCGGGTGATACGGAGAGTCTCGAGGCAGACAGCCTCAGCAGCAGCTTAGCAGATATTCTCCCCAGCCAGCACGGAGCACACCCCCACAGTTGCCGGGCAGGAGACCGGATAGTGCTGGGTATTCAGGAGCGGGTCAGAGCTCCAGGGCCTCGGGTTCACAGATGGATAGAGGCTCCAGCCCGGCCGAGGCCACCTTTGCCTTGGTGTTCTCGTTGTGGTAGGCCTCATTTTGGGGAATGCCGTCTTGGTCGGGTGCTTATTTTTCTTGTAGCCGTCAAGGCCATATTGTGAGGAGTGTCGGTATAGGGGTGGTCCGGGTGGTGCGGCCCCTACGGGGGGTCGGTTCTTTGGTTCATCTTCCTCGGTAGCTATGCGCCTCTATAGGGCGGTATGCTGCACGCACCGGTGGCCGTGGTGAGGTCGCGGCGGAGTCCCAGGTTTTAGCGGTCCTTTGAACCGCATATACGCTTTGGCGAGTAGACAGGATCTGGAGGCGGCACCGAATGCGGATCCAGGTAAATGAGCCCTTATTGTAATATTCTTATGTATGTGTATTTGTTGTATGAATGTTGTTTAATAGCGGCAAGTAGAGATCCGAAAGCCGATAATCGGGTATTTATAAATAACGACGATCAAGGTATGTCCGTCGCCATAGGGAACTTGGGAATCTGAGACGGAAAGTAGGCATATCCATAGGTGAGAAGTTAATATCGAGGGTTGAAGAGGGTTAGAATAGTAAGTGTGTTATGAGAGCGTTCGGAAATCTGTTAGGACTTCAACTTACTCCAGATTATATGATGAAGGTCATGGGATGAGGCGGACGCGAT
This sequence comes from Lycium ferocissimum, assembly GCF_029784015.1. Taxonomy (NCBI): domain Eukaryota; kingdom Viridiplantae; phylum Streptophyta; class Magnoliopsida; order Solanales; family Solanaceae; genus Lycium; species Lycium ferocissimum. The sequence goes on from NC_081343.1 coordinate 22,524,098, forward strand.
CATACTGGTGTTAAGGCATCGTATTTCATCAGAGTTCCGAGATTAAGCGTGCTAGGGTGAGAGCAAATTCAGGATGGGTGACCCCCCTGGGAAGTGTTCTGAAAAATCTTATAAATTCTGATATAGGAAGCAATAAGAACTAGAGTAGCCTAAGGGAAATTAGAGTAATCAGAGTGGACGAAAATATTAAGAGGTCGCGTAGGCCGGAGCGGACTAGACTGGGGAAAAGAAAAATGGTGCATCACAGCTCGAAGATTAAGGTGAGTTGGGATAGTGCTGGGAATATTTTGTAAGCAAAATAGGAGAAATTGTGTCTATATAAGTACGCACATGATATCCTGTACATGACTATATTGGCCGATATATGTATTCCGACAACCAATGTGATGGTATGTAGAAGGCATTGATTGGACAAGGTAACGAAATTCCGGTGAAAGGAAAAATAAACGGCCCAAATGTCACGAGGTAGGCTGATGTCGTTTCACCATAGGTTAAGCTGGGACACAATGATATTTGGAAAGAAAAGGAATTGAGTAGAAGGACGGCAAAGGGAGTAGAATGTCAGAATAAAAGTGCCGCCTAATTGAGATTGGGAAATGCGGATATAAGGCAAATATAATCAGGTAATAATATACGCACACCCCTAAAGGGGGGAAGCGAATGCGAGAGATGCAAGTGCAAGATGTAAAGATTGCAACATAGTGTGTGACCGGAAAGTTGAAAGACGAGATCTAAGCAAAGGAACAATAAAAGAGTTCGAATAAAGGATAAAGAGATGACTTGAGAACTGACAATGAGATAAAGAAGGAAAGAAGGAACATGACTGGTAGATACGGCTACATGCTATGGTAATAAAGGGAATTTCCCCCGAGATCCTTACGGCTTTATAAGACTAGTCGAACATTCGAGGACGAATGTTCTAAAGGGGGGAAGGATGTTATATCCCGTATTTTGTACATTGGGACGATCCGGGTTAACTATGATAAGTTAGGGACAAGACCATTCCGGGATACGAAGTCGGGACTTTTGACCTTCGATTTTGTTTTGAGACATAAGTTGTTCATGAATTTGTTGGCATGGAACATTTAGAAAAATTTGGGACCAAAAGTGGAATAATTGGAAGTTGGAAATCATGCATTTTTTGGCCATTTGGCCGTGTGGCATGGAGTGGTGCCCACACATTTTGTGGCCAAATTTAATTGGTCCAACCCATGTGTGGGCTATGGACACATGTATAACTCTTATATGAAGCATAAAAGATGACTAATAAGTCATCTCTCTCATTTCCATACTTAGAAAAAAAAAACAAGAACTTGAAGAACAACAACAAAGGCCATTCGGCCAAGAACCCAAAAATTGAAGTCCAAATTGAGCCATCACAAAAATATTTCCTTCAAGCAAATCCACTAATTGGAGGTCCCTAGTTAACGTGGAAGTGTTGTTGGGCGAACAAACCATCCGTTTGTTAATCGCAAACCCTAGCCTAGTGGTGAAGATAAGAGGAAAAGGTAAGATTTAATCTTGTTTTATGTGTTATGAATGATGTGTGCATGTTGTAGTATGTAAATATGGATGAAATTCATGGAAATATTGCGTGGAAGTGAGCCGTGTGCATGGTGTGTTGGCGTGTGTGTGTGCGTTGTGTTGTGTGAAAGTAATGAATTAATTCTAGTTAGCATGTTTTGATTGTTGCGGTGTGAAGAGAAGAAGGAAAATCATGAAAGTTGGTTGTGGATGTGTTGGCGAATATGGCTTGTGAAGTGTAGCAAAGAATGGATCAATTCTATTTAGTATTTTGATTGTTATTGTTATGTGGATTCTATGTTGGAAATGAGAGTTTAATTGTCACGACCCAACCCCGTAGGTCGCGACTAGAGCCCGAACTGGGCACCGTACACACCCGTTAACTAGAAGTAGCATACGAATAACTTATTCAGTAACCAAATAACATATACGTACAGAAAGGTGAAACGTCGCCCCAAAGCTGTCACAAATATACATGTCACTGTCATAACTTCCAGCAGAAAATATCACATATGAGCCGGTAAGGCTACCATAATATAGGGGGGACGTCCAGATCGCAAATCCCACAGACACAACTGAACAGAGATTACCCACAACCCACACATATATGTCTACAGACCTCTAAGAATAATGACAAAATCATATGACGGGACAGGGCCCCGCCGTACCCGTGAATAAACATGTACATATATGCAATAACAGAATCTGGACCAAAACATAGGCTCCCGAACAAGAGAGCGCTCCAAAACAAAACAGAATCCTAAGCCGGTGGATTATCCAAGTAAGTACTGCACACGCGCGGCATGAAACGCGACCCCGAAGAAAGGGGTCGATACGGAATATGTACCGAGTATGCAAAGCATGAAATATAGTAAACAAGATCATAGTTAAAGGCGAGTACGAAAAGTAAATGCAATATCCAAAAATATCAAAATGCTTACTCATAAAAACACAAATCATGCATGGGGCTCTTAGAACTATGGTCGCCCGCCCGTCGCTGGCGCCATAACACATCATACTCCAGAAGATTTCATATCTCCAAAATCCGACATATCACATAACACACCGTAACGCCGTAACACATCATAACTCCAAATATACTCGGTGCCGGCCCTCTAGCGAGGCTCGGCGAACCGGACACATCATACTCCGGAATATATCATAGTGCGCACGAAACATAACCGGCCCGGGACTCGGTGAAGGATGTACAACCATATGCACGAGCAGAGTCGTGAGCAACTATATGCAGCTTAAAACACTTTCAAAGACTCAATAAGATATCCAAAATGAGTAATCATTTAAAAATCAAGACGATAGTCAAATCAAGTTTCTTTCGAACGTCGTTCGAGAACATATCAAATCGAACTTTAGGACTCGTAGATATGTATCAAACCATAGGAAATAGCTTATGGAAATTATGGGCATAATCGTCATTATAACCCGCTAGAGAAGTAAATAACCAACGCTCGAGGGTTAAGACGATAGTCACACCGAATCCTTCCAAAAGACGTTAGTACTACACAAGGGAAAGTCTCGGGGCCCACGGACGAGTATCAAACCAATCCGAGTCCATCTATGAAAGTTGGAGACCTTATTCATTATAGGATCTCCTACAAACGTTTCGAAGCGATCCGAGCTCGTCTATGAAAGTTACGATTGTTCGTAGTTATAGAATCCTTTAAAAACAACATTCTTTATGCAAAATTTGAAATCCAATTGTACAAAAGGCTTACGAACCATAAGTTGACCATATAGAGGACGTTAACGTTAAGAAGTAAATAAGAATCGTATACGTGCTCGGATCTTAAGAATGAAGTTCCCCCGAGACTCGTACTTACACTAAGACATGCCAAAAGAAAGAAAAGTTAGGCTTTACATACCTCGTCCGCTTCCTAGATTAATCCAAACTTACGTCTTGGCTTCTCCAAAATCTACAATAACATCATTAGACGCCCAACATTAGTCATAAGCTCTTAGAATCCAATTCTAAACTAGCACTCCATTTACAGAAATTTGGGCAGCATTTCCCCTGTAAATTCAACATCCCCGAGATTTCAACTCGGCTAAATCTTCAACAACAATACCAACAACCATTCTAGCAACATCAACAATTAATTCAAAAGGCATTCTACCATCCATAACTCTTTTCTACATATTTCGACAACATTCCATTTACGTTCAAATTAACCACATATGATCAAGCCAACATCAATGTTCATACATTCAAATACCAATCCGAAACCATTCAAACAAAATTCAAGAACATTTCAACCAATCCACAAAGTGTCCAAACGGCCCAACCAATGCTACATAACCCGAAGTCTTCCAAATTCGGTCAAAATTACAACAACACACTTCTTTCTTCCCAATTCATAAACTACATCAACATTCCACACATTAACAACATTAACCACAATAACACAAAAACTATATTAAAATTACATTATCTTCTCCAACAACCTACAAATGATTCCAACTTCCATTTAAATCATTAAACCATCATTTTCATCATAGAGTCCATACAACAACAACCAAACATGCTAAATAAAATAAATTCTCACTCCTACACAACACTATATATATACGGCCACCACACTACACACACGGCCACACACTAACGTCCATATTTTCATGAATTTCACCCATTTCCACTTACTACAACATGCACAAACCATTCATAACATATAAAAAGAGGATTAAAACTTACCTTTTTCACTTAGTTCTTCAACATGGCTTGAGTTGAGAATTGTAAAGATGAATGGTTTTCTTGCTCTAACAATTACTCCATGTTGTTTAGGACCTTCCAATGAGTTGAAAACCTAGAAGAATTAATTTTTTTGATGGCTATTTTTGGACCTCCATTTTTCTCTTCATGGCCGAATATGGCCCTCATTATTTCTCCATGGTTCTTCAATTTTCTAGAGAATGAAAAATGATGAAGATGACTTAACTTGTCATCTTTTATTTCCATATGAATTAATACATGTGGCCCTATGGCCCACACACTCTTGGCCGGCCACATTAGCCCCCTCAAGGATTTTTTTCTTCACTTCTAGCCCTTACAATTGTGAAATAATCACATGCACCCTTCATAGCTTGGACTAGTCAAATTTGGCCAACCAAGGGTGGGTCCCACACCATGCCACACGACCAAACTTGGCCATTTCATGAAAATTTAATAACTTTCCATAATTCACTTTTAACCCCAAATTTCCCTTAATATTCCATTCCAATAAAATCATAGACAACTTATGCCTTAAAACAAAATCGGGTATCAAAAGTCTCAACTTCGCATCCCGGAGCAGTCTTGTCCCTAACTTATCGTAGTTAACCCGGATTGTCCCGACGTACAAAATACGGGATATAACATCCTCCCTCCCTTTTGAACATTCGTCCTCGAATGTTAACTTGTCTTATAGGGTCTTATAGGCATTTCGGGGGAGGTTCTTTCATGGCTGTCACATACAATGCATTAATCAGTCAACACACCCCATCTGGGAATTTAGATTACCTGAAGACATAGGAAACAAGTAGGAATACGTATCCTTCATCTCTTCCCTAATATTGTTCCGCCACAATACTTTAACGGCAATTATGTTTTTAGTACGCGATTTTCTCACCTGACGATCCAGTATGGCTATAGGCCGCTCCTCGTAGACTAATTCCCCTGTTACCTGGATGTCACCTAGGGAAAACTGTCACGACCCAACCCCGTAGGCCGTGACTAGTGCCCGAGCTGGGCACCCAAACACAATCACTAATCCGAATCGCATACAGATGGCTTATACGGACGCAAATATCAAACGCTGTCTCAGATTATATCAAACTGTCTCAAACACATCTCATACACAACCATGTATATATCAAAAGCCAACAAGGCTATCAAATGGCGCAACGGCCCAAAACATATACAAATGCAAGCCGACGAGGCTGCCACGGCGAATGGGATCGCCCAGAACATATAGCATACAAACACAACTGTACAGAATGGGCATAACCCACATACACGTCCACAGACCTCTAAACAGACAAACGGAATCATAAGACGGGACAGGGCCCCGCCGTACCCCTGAACAAATATGTACAAATGCAGCGAACGAATATATACCAAAATGTGAGCTCCGGAATAAGAGGAGCACTCCAAACAGCCCGAAGGGGGTGTCCTAAACGGTGGATCACCAAACTGTGCGTCTGTACCTGCGGGCATGAAACGCAGCCCCCGAAGAAAGGGGGTCAGTACGAAATATGTACTGAGTATGCAAAGCAGAAGATATAGTATACAAATCTGAATCATACTCAAACAGAAGTACAGAAAGTAAAATGCGTTTCCAAAATATCAAAATGTTTACTTTCAAAAAATACAAGTCATGCATAAGGCTCAGAAAATATGGTCGCCCGCTCGTCGATGGCGCCATAACACAAAGATAACACCAGAAGGTTTCAAATCTCCGTATCCCCGTCACATATCATACACAACATAACGCCATACACAGCATAACACCAAATATAAGCGGAACCCGGCCCTCGAGCGAGAGGCTCGGTGAACCATAAACACAGCATAACACCGGAGTATATCATAGAGCGCACGATAACGTAACCGGCCCGGACTCGGCGAAAGATATAACGTAATGCACGAACGGAGTCGTGAGTAACCATATGCATAAAATCATTATCATAGACTCAAATGATAAGTAAAATGACCATACTTAGAAATCGGAATAATAACCAAATCAAATTCTTTCAAAAGTCGTCAGGATTACAAAAGAAGAGTCGCGGGACCCACGGACGGGTGTCGACCCGAGTCGGGCCCGCCTATGAAAAACATACTCATCATACACCATACAATCACCTACGAGTATATCGAGGCAATCCGAGCCTTTCTGTGAAAGATACGGGCGTTCGTAGTTACGGAACTCTTTAAAAGCCAAACTTTTTATGCAAAAGTTGAAAGTCAAATATTTCAAAGACATAAAGGCCAATATTGCATCATATCAACATACGAATTCCAAGAAACGAATAAGAGTCATAAACATGCTCGGATTGCGAGAATCGAATTTTCTCGAGGCTCGTGTCATAGCCTACTTGTAACTAAGGCATGCCAAAAGAAGAAAGGATTGAGCTTTACATACCTCAAACGCTCTCCAAGCTACTCCAAACTCAAGCTAATGTCAACCTACGTCTCGGGCTGCCCAAGGTCTACAAAACGTCATAATATGCCAAACATTAGCCATGGACGTTTAGGCATTTATTTCCAAATTAGCACTTAATTCTACAGAAATTTGGGCAGCATTTCCCCTGTAAATAGGCCAACCCCGAGAATTTAACTCGGCCAAATCAACAACAACAACAACAACCAACCTAGCAACATTAATAATCAATCCGAAAGGCAATACAACATTAATAACTCTCTTTTCCATCATTCAACAACTTCCAATATATTCAATTTAACGGCTTACCTTCAAGCCAACATCAACGCTTATACATTCGAATACTAACCCGAACCTATACCAACAATATTCAAAGACATTCCAAGCAATTCATACAACATTTCAAACATCCCAAATAATACTCCCACTCACCCGAAAACTGCCTAAACCCGAGAGCCTCAACTATAACATATTCCTCATTTCCAAATCATGATTTATTTGCACCAACAATTCACATTCTAACAATGTCATTTTCATAATTATACAAGTTACATCAAATGTACAATAACCTCCAAATCAGTCCGCAACAATTACAACATCAATTTGAGTCATTAAACTCTCATTGTCATCATGGAATTCATAACGACAACAACTAAAACATTAAGCGATATTAACTCATTCTTTGTCACACATGGGAGGTTACATTCGGCCAACATACCAACATGCACATATTGATAATTCTCATTCATTTCTTCACACTACAATAATTAACATACTACATAGAACTTAACTCATCACTTAATCACAACATACACATCACACGGCCAAACCCCATATACACGGCCTCAATTCCAACTTCCTATATTTCATGATATTCATCCATTTTAACATACTACAACATGCATACAACCTTTATAACATATAAAACATGATCAATCCTTACCTTTCTTCTTCAACTCCACAATTTGCCTAGGGTTTGCAATTGACACAACGAATGGTTGGATGACCCGAACAACACTTCCACGTTACTTAGGGACCTCAAATTAGTGGATTTGTATCAAAGAAATAATTTTTTGGATGGCTTAATTTGAAGTTGGTTTTTCTCCCTCTTGGCCGAGAGCCTTGGTGTGGAGGTTCTTCAACTTCTTGTTATTTTTGCTAAGTGTAGAATGATAAAAGATGACTTAGAAGTCATCTTTTAAGCTCCCACATGAATTGCACAAGTGTCCATGGCCCACACACATGTGTTGGACCAATTAAAATTGTCCACAAAGTGTGTGGGACCATTCAAGTCCACACGGCCAAGGGCCTCATTTTTGCATGATTTTCAACTTTCATAAATTTCAATTTTTGGTCCCAAATTTTCCTAATTGTTCCATACCAACAAATTCATGAACAACTTATGTCTCAAAATAAAATCGAAGGTCAAAAGTCCCGACTTTGTATCCCGGAATGGTTTGGACCCTAACTTATCATAGTTAAACCGAATTACCCCAATGTACAAAATACGGGATATAACAAAAACACTCTGGAAGGGTCGTATACACATTTGCCAAGCATGGACACGTGGAAGACGGATGGATCTCCCGAATCGGACGGTAGGTCTAATTTATAGGCAACCTCGCCTACTTTAATATGCCTCGGACTAAGCTTCCCTTTTGTCGAATCTCATAACACCTTCAAGGGTGACACTTCCAAAGATACCCAATCGTCGACTCTCTAGGTGTCGACGTCGAGTATCTGCATATGACTTCTGTTGCCTCCGAGTTGCTAATAACCGTTCCCGAATGAGTTCACTTTGTCAACTACTTGCCGAATCATACCTGGCCCAATTAACTTAGTTTCGCCAAACTCGAACCAGCCAATCGGTGGCCTACACTTTCTGCCATACTGAGTCTCATACGGCTATCTGGATACTAGAATGATAGGTATTATTACATTCGAACTCAATAAGTGGCAAATAATCATCTTGGCTGCCTCAAAAATTAATCACGCAGGCTGCAATATATTCTTTAACGGCTGAATAGGACACTCGGTACCGTCCGTCGGAGGGCGACATCTTACTACAAAATTTGCTCGTGACCTCATCTCTTCGGGGTGATCTCCAGGAGTTAGTAGTATCGAGCTCCTCTGTCCGAGATCATAGATGTGAGAGCATTGAAAAGTCTCTCTATATATAATCGTGCATAGCCTTTAACTAGATGAATAGTCTTGAATATGCGCTTGTACTGACTCCTCGCGGTTCGATAGTCAGCGTCATTAGTCCTTATAACCTTGTTACTATTTACTTTTACGTCCCGAGTGCTCATCCAATGTGACTTTATTGCTAGTGGGCATAATGGTTATGTCCTCCAAACTATTTCTCCTAGTCCTTTCGCAGGACTACTTCTGTCAATCCAAAGTATGTGTATACGAAATGGTTCTGCACCCTTAGCTATCCTTCGCAGTACAACTACGCTTATGGCAACTTATAATTCGAGTTCAAACTAAATTCTTGGGCTCTTGTCACAACTACCCTCCTTTAACTTCCTACTACAACCGTTTCTTTAACCTTTATTTCTCAAACCTTGCAATACAACCCAAAAGCATAGGGCTACGAAAATTCTTACTCCCTTCCGATTCTCTCATAACACAAGTATATGTGTTTTTGGTTTCCTTGTGTTGACGATTATTTCGAACTCTGGCTCCAAGTTAGTAAATTTCCCCTTCTGGGGCATAAGAACGCCATAACCTCTTTCAAGTTCAATATGTTCTCCCCCCCTTTATTAGGGAGGTCCTAACACGCCAATAATTTTTTAAATATCCACCGTCCTCGGCACTTATCTTTCGAGAGTTGGAAATCTCTTAGAATCGTTGCACGGCCTAATCATCCTTTTCTTTACTTCACATTCCTCTCTTATTCCATACTATCACACTCTATCCCTCTCATACGCCTAACCTCGAATTTTTATCCAAATAGTGCCGTGCTTTGCCCATCGCCTCTCTTGGAGGCTTCACTCTCTCATGTTCCTTACCCTTTCGCTTTTTTCGACATTTTCGGTCACTTTACTTTCCATCCACACACTCTCTTTCCTTCCCAAATATCATTATCTTAGAACTTTCCAAGCTTGACCTGTAGTGAAAACAACATCAGCTTGCCTCATAACATAGGTGCCATCTTTTCTTTCACTAACACTTCATTACCCTGTCCGATTAATGCCTTCCAACACGTCACAATGTCGATTGTTGGGATTCAATATAGCCAAGTATGAGATGTCATATAAATACGTATACATCATCACTACTATCTTATTCACAAAATATTTCCAACACTATTTGACTTATCTTGTTTCTAAGGCTGCAATGCGCCCTCCTTCTTTTTCACTGGTTCAGTCTGCCTCGTTCTACACGACCTCTTAAGGTTTCTGCCCGCTCTGCAGACTCTAATTTTCCTTAGATTAACCTAGCTTCTCATTTGCTCCTTACATCTAAATTTGTAAGACTTCCAGAAAAATTCCCAGGGGGTCACCCATCCTAAAATTGCTCCCACTCCAGCACGCTTAACTTTGGGACTCTGATGAAATTCGATGCTCTAACGCTAGTATGATCGCGTCGACCTCGCCACATGACCTTCAACACATAATTTGGAGTAAGTTGAAGTCTGGACAGATTTCAAAACGCCCTCATAATACATCTCCCACCGAATTAAAAAAAAAGGGTCTCTTACTTCGGTCCAATAGTTATTTAATACTCGTAGTTAATCCAAATTCTCAGTTAGGTGGCACTCATATTCCTACGACGAGTGTCCCAAGTTCTCTGGAAGTAGTATCTTCACCCCCACTCATATCATCCGTTCCTTTTGATGAAATTATATTGCATCGTCTGTTCCTTGAGCCTACCGTCCTTGTTGCTTAAAGATCCCATTATTTCCAGGGTGAAGTCGTGTGCACGCAGTACCCCCTTATGCTTTATACTTTTTTACCCTTACCATGTGTCCAACACAGGCTTCCAACTCACTCAGAACACACCTAGTTCGTCTCAATGACGATCTCATCTTATCACCATATCGTCGCACTACCCTTGACTTCATAACTATGTATTCCCTTTTTGTTCTCTATTCGTACTCACTCAATTACGTTTATCTTGGGTACTCCTTTAGTATCCCTTTACTGTATTCGTTTAGTCCATGTCTATCCTTTTCTTTTTGGCGCACGAGGAATTTTACAATACCGCCATATCCTCCGGAAAATACTACACCTACATAACCCCTTTCTCGCTTTCAAAGCATATTCTGTTTCTCCCTATTTGTTCTTATCATACCAATCATTCCCTAGCACTCATTCTACCTCGTTATTCACCTTTCTATAATTTGGCCTGTCACAGTTCCGTCGCTGTTATTACCCGTGTTCATGGCTACACATGTCGCCATCTATTACTGCACTGTTATCTTACTTACCTTTCTTTTCATCTCCTCCTCTCTCTTCCTCCCTATTTTTTTCCACTAACTCACCTTCATACTTGAGTCACACAGATCACGTCATATCCTTTAGTCGCTTCCTCGCTAGGCTTTGCTCATTTTCATAACAATCCTTATTTTTATTCACATAATATCCTGTTCGTAACCAACCTTATAGTGTCACACTTCTTAACTTTTTGCCCTTTCCGGTCAATCTTATCTTTAATATCCCACAAACTGTCTTGTCCGCACATTCATATCCGTCACTATTCTTTCTCTGTACTCTTGTCTTAATCATGCTGTTATTATTTCTTCCAACTTTAAACTCGTCATAATTTATTCCTGCTTATCAATTCATTCGGTACCTTAATATAACACTTTATCAAAATTTGTCAACCTCCTCTAAATTATCTCTTAATATCACAAGCCCTTCCCAAATTCTTTTTACCATATCGATGTCGACCTCCTAATTACTAGTACCGTCAATTCAGCAGTTAACTTGTTTTTCAAGGTCAGTCGTGCGTACAACTTAATCAAATTCTAGCTTTACTATTAACACGACCTTTCCAGGCATATTACAAAACTCATACCTCGTTCTTGTTTTATTTCCTGGAAAACTTTCGCGCAGTTTCCTCTATATTTCTTACTATCTCAAAACCCGTACGAAATACCAACAATGCCTCACAGGACTAATATATATATATATATATATATATATATATATATATATATATATTCATATCACATCAAATCACAGCCACACAGGGCTCCCAGTATCGATAACAGTATGAAAAATGGTAGACTTACCTCGTATGTCCAATTTGAACTGTACCTGTTACACTTTCCGTTTACTTTCCCCTTCTTACTCTTTAACTTTACATCTCAATCATACTTTAATGCCTTAGCCGACATATGCCTTTCGTGCCTTTACTTACCTGCGCGCTTCATATCTTTCAATATCATCAGTCACTTTCTTCTGTCGATGCCGTCCTTCTGCTGAAATCAAAAGTTAGTACGAGGGATCTCATTTCCTATGACTTGGCTCTATCGCACGATCTAAGACAGAAAAAGGGTCACTGATTCCTAAATGCCCCGTGCCTCTTCTATTTATGAGTGTGGGCCGGCTTCACACCATAAACAAGACTCTATGGGACACGGTCTCGTAGACAATCCGAGGACGAACCGCTCTGATACCACTTTTGTCACGACCCAACCCCGGAGACCGCGACTAGTGCCCGAACTGGGCACCCGTACACACCCGTTAACTAGAAGTAGCATATGAATAACTTATTCAGTAACCAAATAACATATACGTACGTAAAGGTGAAACGTCGCCCCAAAGTCACAAAATATACATGTCACCGTCTTAACTTTTAACGAGAAAATATCACATATGAGCCTGGAAGGCTACCATAATATAGGGGGACGTCCGTATCGCAAATCTCACGTACACAACTGAACAGAGATTACCCACAACCCACACATATATGTCTACGTACCTCTAAGAATAATGACAAAATCATATGACGGGACAGGGCCCCGCCGTACCCGTGAATAAACATGTACATATATGCAATAATGTAATCTAGACCAAAACATAGGCTCCCGAACAAGAGTGCGCTCCAAAACAGCTGAACAACAGAATCCTAAGCTGGTGGATTATCCAAGTAAGTACCTGTACCTGCGCGGCATGAAACGCAGCCCCCGAAGAAAGGGGGTCAGTACGGAATATGTACTGAGTATGCAAAGCATGAAATATAGTAAACAAGATCATAGTTAAAGCCAGAAGTACAGAAAGTAAATGCAATATCCAAAAATATCAAAATGCTTACTCATAAAAACACAAATCATGCATGGGGCTCTTAGAACTATGGTCGCCCGCTGTCGGTGGCGCCATAACACATCATACTCCGTAAGAGATTTCATATCTCCGAAACCCGACATATCACATAACACACCGTAACGCCGTAACACATCATAACACCAAATATACTCGGTACCCGGCCCTCTAGCGAGGCTCGGCGAACCGGACACATCATACTCCGGAATATATCATAGTGCGCACGAAACATAACCGGCCCGCGACTCGGTGAAGGATGTACAACCATATGCACGAGCAGAGTCGTGAGCAACTATATGCAGCTTAAAACACTTTCAAAGACTCAATAAAATATCCAAAATGAGTCATCATTTAAAAATCAAGACTATAGTGAAATCAAGTTTCTTTCGAACGTCGTTCGAGAACATATCAAATCGAACTTTAGGACTCGTAGATACGTATCAAACCATAGGAAATAGCTTATGGAAATTATGGGCATAATCGTCATTACAACCCGATAGAGAAGTAAATAACCAATGCTCGAGGGTTAAGACGATAGTCACACCAAATCCTTCCAAAAGACGTTAGTACTACTTAAGGGAAAGTCTCGGGGCCCACGGACGAGTATCAAACCTGTCACACCTTAATTTCCGTTAGGGCGTGATGGGCACCCGACCCTTACTTAGGGCCGAGCGAACCCGCTGACTCTCGTTATACTCATAGTCATGCTGGGCCCTTAACTCATAACATGAACGCATAATGAAAACTTTCAAAAGAAACAT
>NC_081343.1:22537904-22632168 GCF_029784015.1 Lycium ferocissimum
TTGAATATCCATTTCTCATGCCATGAAGTGATAATCTCTACTCTTAGACGATTAAACAACAATGAACAATACCCATTAATATTCTAGGGTTTTCTTAGTATTTGTGTTCTACCCATCAATTCCCATTAAAGGTCCTTTGATTGAAACAAGAATCGAATAAGAACATTAGGCAGAAAGTTAGTGATTAAGGCTTACCTTTGATGGAGAATGGTGCCCTAGCCTTAGAAAGTCGCCTCTATCTTGGGAACTGTTTTTGGGATAATGGGAAGTTTGGGCACGAAATAACTACTTAAACTCGTCATTAAACTTAAGTGACCTTTGTTCCAGTGACCATGGTTTCGCTGCAATAGAGTTGTTGTAGCGAACAGGCTCTTCGCTGCAACGAACCCTGGGAAAATTCCGCCCTTCATTGCAGCGAACCCCTTTCTTGCTGCAACGATTCTTCACTGCAATGAGGCATTTTTGACCAGTGAGCATAATTTTTTTTCACTTTTCACTTAGTCTCTCAAAATCATTCTAAGGCCCTATGAACACAAGCCAACAACAAACCAAGTTAAAAACACATCACAGAGTCACTTTTAAGTCACAAAACACAACATACAACACAACAAATATTTAGGTCCGCTCATTTCTAGCCTCGAAAAAGTACTAGCAAGGGTAGAATGGTCAAAGCACGCGTAACGACCAAGCGGGTCGTTACATCTCTTTATTGGAGTATTTTTGGTTTTAGATTCCAAGCTCTAATGCTTAATCGTGCTCTGCATATACAATAGTAGTCGCCGCCTTCAATGATTGAACCCAAGAAGCTTTTGGTTTCATTAATTGTCCTTTCTTTCCATGTTTGCGCTTTGGCTTCCTAGTCCTACTACAATGCTAATTTCCATGTTAATTAACTTATGGTATATTATAGGATATTATCATAACTGAAATCCAACTATACCTTGAATAGGAATCAGTCAATATTCTATCTTCTCCAATGTCGGCATGAAATAGCTTGAGTCTCCAATTGCGTAAGCACCAGTTACTTTGAGCAGTTCCTCTAAATGCTGTGACTACTTCAGTAAGTCCTTTGGAGATCTAATTGGATATCTGGTTCTTCAAATGAATTCCTCCTTATATCTCTTGTTGATTATCTCGGGTACATTGTTTGTCAAATTATCAAAACTTCAATGTTAAGCCCATGATCATTGAGCCATCAGCTACTCAACGGACTCAAAGCATCCGCACCAGATCTTCAACAAATAAGAAGATCACGAATATGCCTCACTAATAAAGGATGCAACAAGGGAACCAACAAAAGCAAGAGCGAAGACTACTTCAGATACAGTAATACAAACCACGTCATTAGAGACTGTTCGTAAGAAGTAGTACAACTTCAGATGTAGTAACAAGGGCACCAGGTTAGGGACTATCCGAAAAGGATGATTGATAAAAAAAGACGCAGATCCGAATGTAAAGACATAAAAAGCAGCATAGAGGATCCTTCTAACAGCCAATTCTATTACTGTAATGTTTTTCGACGTACACAAAAGACATGCAAGGTAAAGATGTGGGCAGATCAAAGAAAAAGCACGAGGAGAAATAGAGAATACTAGAAGAAGTTGATCACCTGCTATAGGAACAAAATGTGTCCCATTCATACCAAAAGGAACCCAACCAAACAAAATGTGTCCCATTCATACCAAAAGGAACCCAACTCAAATTGGGTTCCTAAGACTTATCCATAAGCAAACATAAAATGATAAATTAGGAGGAAATTGGAAGCATGTAATAAAAGGCTAAGGTAGGAGAAAGCTGGAAGCATGTGAAAAGGTCTCAACACATGTTTAGGCTAAAATAGAATACGCCTCCATCCAACTGCTTGAAAAAGGGAGTATGGGATTTATTAGTACCCTAAGATTCCACCCCCAATGGATATAAGAAAAGCATGAAGACCACCTATACAAGCAAACAAAAAGGAATTAAAGTGCTAATGAGTCAAAACCTCCAGATGCTGACTGCAAAGAATAAAGAATGATAGGCAGAGAAGTGAAAGAACCTAATCCACTACAAAGGAAACTTATGGCCTTATTAAAACAAGCAGCATCATACTGAATGGCCAAAAAGACTTAACCAACATCTACTCTCCCAATTATCACGAATAAGTACCTAGTTCTTTAAAAGGAGGTATGCAATAAATTCTGGACCGAAACTGATCCAAAGAAGAGCATATCATAGGAAGCCCAATGGAAATTCAAGTTAGGCCAAGGAAGAAAAAGAATAAAACATGAGGATGAGCCAAAGAATGGGAGTGGAAACTGCGCAATGTCCATTCCTATATTGTAACGACCCGTTTGGTCGTTATAGTCCTTCCGGCATTTTCGTCCTTTCCCGAGCATTGATTAGCTCACTTTTGACCCGAGGGGACCGTTGACATGCTTCTCGAGGTGTCTAGATCGGATTCGGCCAACTTTTTGGTGAAATTGGGCTTAAAGTGAAAAATAGTTGACCCAAAGTTGACTTTTGGATAAACGGACCTTTTTTGAAAATTCATCGATTCCGAGAGGTCCGGATGGTTGTTTAGAACATGTGTGTATATATCTGGTTCGGCTCCCAATGCACTCGGATGCATTTTGGGACTTGGGTTGGGAAATTGGAATTAAGGTATCGGGAGTTGACTCGATCAACGAGACCTCCGTTGGGAATTTTGAGGTCACGAGCACGTTCGTAGCATGTTTTTGTGTGTGTCTATATGTATGGTACGTGAGCAGATGACCTCGGGAATTAGTCAAAAAATCGGATTGAATTGTGAATTTGGGTGGATTTTCTAGTGTCACCAGCACCGCGGCAGCGGTACCACTGGAACGATCACCCTGCCGCTAGAGCGTTCAAAGCCAATTAGGATTGACCGGCAAGCGATCAAGGTACCAAGAGCAGGGCTCCCTCAGGGCGATCCGGGTCGCCAAAGCGGGTGACGAGCAGTGTGTATCATTAATGAGGTGTTAAAAGCCTTTAGTTCCTCATTCATTACCATTACGAAAATTAACTCTTGGAATCTGTTCTCGGAGACTTTTAGTGGAGATTCTTGGTGGTAAGTTCCCCTAATCCTTTTACTATTCCATTAATCCTAATCATCATAGGTTCCCCCTTCTCTTAATAATCCCTTAGTAATAGAAGATGAAAGTGGGTTTTAATGAACATTTTATCTAGGCTAATTAATGATGAAATTGATGGGGTTTATAATAGATTTTGATGAATTTAAGGTTGTTAATCATTTATTTTCCATTATTAGAGTTGAATTTTCGAATCAAAGAGTTAGGGTTTATACCCAAATTTGGGGGTTTTGCTTCAATTTCGAAATTAGGGGATTTCATGAGTTAAATCAGCAATTAGTGGTTGGGTTATGATCACCTAGTGCTTAATTTGATATTTTGCTTCTGAATTTCTCGTTTTGCCCTTGTGGGCCCCGTTTTCCCAAATTCTAGGGTTGGATTTGACCTAAATTGAATGGTAGCAATATTAGTATCATTCTTCATGATTTCTAATCTAGATTTTGATTATGCTTAGACTACTTTGGTTCTGAGGCTCAGTCGAAAGGCAAGGCAAAGGAGTGAGTTGTTGGTGTTGCGGTTTAGCCATCTAGGTAGGTTATGACTTACCCTTGGTGAGACTTCGCATAGCGAAGCATATATTTAGATTATATCGTCAGAGAAAGCATGTGAACCTTCAGGTATGAAGTTAGGATGGACATTGTCTTAGGTTGGGCCATGTTGTGTGTTTGGGACTAGCCATCCCGTTGCATTTTGATTGATTGTTCTATTGTGTTGGCTTGACACCACGTGTTGTTAGCAGTTATTGGCATATGTTGTTTTATCTTGATTATGAATTTGTTGGCGTACCCACTGATGGTATTTGTGATTCGGATATATTGTTGGCGTACCCACTGTTGGTGCTTGTGATTCGAATATATTGTTGGCATACCCATTTGTTTGTACTTGTGATACTGAGCATGATTATTGATGTGGATACATGCATTGCATGCACTCTCATTCTTCGTGATATATTGTTGAGATACTGATGATTCTTAATGAAACACTTGATGAGCTGGGATCGATTTTACTTGAGTGTCGTGAGAGTCCGATATCCGATGTTCGTCTTGGAATTATGGATTGAGTGAGTGCATGGACTCCACGAATCCCTCAGGATGGTGCTGGTGAGAACCCCCCCCCCCCCGGGCAAAGGTCCGGGGTCCCGTCTGTCCGTTGGGCAAAGATCCGGGACGGGTGGCATTTAGACTTCGCGAGTCACCCTGGGTTGTGTTACCGAGATGTCAATATTTCCGTCCGGAGTACATGTGTACACAACATGTGCATGGCATTGCATTGCATCCATACATTATTGCATTGCATTGCATCACAGTTATTTTGGTGATGATTTGATGTTGTACTTGTGATATTGGATTCGAACTTGATATATTGAGATTTGGCATACTTGGGATTAGATACTCTACTTAGGCTTTGACGCATACTTGGCTGCTATTATGTTTGATTTATACTTGTTGGTTTATCTGCCTATCTTACCTTATTATCTGAATTGTGTTAGCTATGCTTAGTCGGTCGATGATGCCTACCAGTACTGTTGTTTTGTACTGACCTGCACTTGCTGTATTCCTTTATAAATGCAGAGTACCAGGCTGGGTCTACTTTCGTCTCACATGGCTGATAGTCGCTTTAGCATTAGCACCGAGTTTCCAAGGTGAGCACGGCCGATCACTGCCTTGAAGACTTCTCTATTATTTATGTCCTCTTCCTACTCAGAGACATAGACAGTTTTATGTATTATTATTCCAGACTTGTATTTATTTCTTTTAGAAGATCTTGTATGACTTAGACTAGACCCCAGGGTATTCAACACTATTCTCTCTCTCTCTCTTCTATATATATATATATATATATATATATATATATATATATATATTCCACTTGTTGATTTAATTATTCATGTCTTTATTTATCGTTGGTTCGAGGGTTCGCTCACTGAAGTGAAAAAGGTGGGTGCCCGCACGGCTTAGCCAAATTAGGTAGTGACAAGTTGGTATCAGAGCCCTAGATTACTCGGTCTATAATACAAGAGCGTGTCTAGTAGAGTCTCGTGGATAGGTACGACGAGCTCCGTACTTATCTGCGAGAGGCTGTAGGACATTTAGGAAATGTCACTTTCTTTCATTCTTTCATGCTACTTTATTCTAATTGGTATCTGGAAAGATTAAATTGGTATCTGACTTTTATCTCTTCTCTCACAAATGGTGAGGACTCAAGCTACTACGGCCCGAGGTCAGGTGCCAGAGCCTGCAGCTACGGCTGGCACCCGAGGGCGAGCAACAGCCAGAGGGCGCGGTAGAGCGAGAGGCCGCGGGGCTGCCCCAGCCAGGGGCAGGGCTCCTGCGGTGGGACAGCGGCGAGAGAGGTCTCCGTCTCCCGAGCCCGAGTATCAGCCGAATCGAGGCCAGGCCGCAGAGGATGGTGTGGCCCCAGCACGGACACAGCTTGAGGTTACTTCTGATCAGGCCATGCATGATACTATGGCCAGAGTTTTACTTCATCTTGATGCCCAGCAGGCGGCAGCTGGTGTTACTACTCCCGACGGGGGTTCACAAATAAGAGTTGGGGCGCGCGATCACCCGAGCGAGGACTCTACGCGGGTAGCTCCTATTGATGACACCCCATGGAGGGCGGCCGGCTATGGCTCCTCGCATTGATGCGATACCCGCTCCTGGTGATGATATTAGGTCCATGGAGGGTGCTGTTATGACCACGCTGGATCAGGACCTTGTTGGGAGATTCATGAAGTTAGAGTCGCTGAGCTTTTCTAGTACTTCGTCTGAGGATGCTTATGAGTTTATTCTTGATATGCATGAGTCCTATGTGAGCCGCCTATATGGGGATCGCGAGAGACCCACGGGGGTTGATTACGTGTCCCTACCGGTTTTCGCGCGGCGACGAGCATGATGGAGGTATTTTGTGGCTTGGACGGAGACGAGGGCATGTCTTTAGAGTCCTATGTGTCCGCTTTCTATATCTGGCCTACTGAATCGTACGTAAAAAATATAGTTCTATGTAATGGTACTCTAAATGAACTTATTTTTTAGAGTCGCCACCTAATTTTAGGAAATTAGGAAAATCAGTTCGAAAAGGATTCATTCAAAACGGTTAAATTTTAAAAGAATCCTAATTTAACCAAAGTATGGGTAAGGGTTCTGGTGATCCCCCGGAGAAGGTGTTAGGCACCCCGGTATTAAGGATCCGCTCAATTGCGATTTACCTATGGGTTCTAATAATATGTTTATATAGATATAAATTGATTTGTGATAAAAATAGTTTCTGTTTAATATTTCGGCAAATAAATATTAGTTATTTATGAAAAAATAGCGCATTTCAAGAATCAAAAGTGGTAAAATTTTACCCAAAATTGGGCGTTTGCGGTGTCGGACCAGAACACTTAGGCTAATACCTGAAGGCTCTTAGCTTAAGTAGGACCCTACGTAAGTCCACCCAAAATAGTTTTGAAAATATTTATGTATATGTACTTTTAGTACAGAAAATAGTTTTTTAACAAAAATAAATTTTAGGCATACTATTATAATTCATATATTAATAGTATACTACATAGTCCATTTTTATTCAATGTTTTGGTCAAGTTTTAGCCAAATTTTATTTTTTTATCTAAGTCTAAATAGTCAAAATTAGTCCCACAAGTTTAGTCCAAATCAGTCCATACGTTCAAGTCCATATGTTTCGTAAATGTCCAAATCAGTCCCATAATTTTATAAAATCGGTCATTCTCAGTCCAAATCATATTAAGACAATCCGTTTGAAGTCATAAATCTTATTAAAGTTTGCAAACTTGGTTTTACATTGTTTTAGAAATCGGGTTTAGACAACTTTAAATATGGGACACTTTAAGGGTTCCAATTTATAGGCAAATATACAAGTATAGAATTTAAATGCATAAATAAATAAAGAGATAGGGATATTGGGCCGACCAAGCCCAATTAGAGATAAATAGGCAACAAGATATCCTTAGGGCCCAAAATTACGGATGCTCCAAGAAAGGTTGACTTGATCTAGATACATCGGTGGGCCTCGTTGGGGCCCACCAACTGGTTTGGGTGGACAAAGCAAAACGGGTATGTACAATATTTGTATACTAATCAACATAGCTAAGGACTAAAATAAATACAAAGCTAAGAAAATTAATTACATTGACTTGGACCAAGCCCACATTAATAACCAAAACGGTAAACAATATCGTAAAAGAGAAGCCCAAAACTGAGTGCAGAAACACATAAGGAGGTCTAACAGATCAAAGAGATGCAGCCCAGAATCAGAGGCCCAAATTATATGTAACAGCCCAGCCCACTAGTGATATTGTCCGCTTTGGGCCTAGGCCCGCACGACTTTAAAACGCGTCACTAGGAGGTAAGGCATGCTTACTTATATACCCAACACCTCTCCTGTGTTATGCCGATGTGGGACTTTCCTCCTAAGCTGGGGTGTCACATACACCCCCTCTTACGGACTCAGCGTCCTCGGCCGAGGTTTGCCCCACCGTACGGGATTTGCTGACTCGGACCGAGGTTTGCCCCGCCTACCCGGGATTTGCCTAAACTCAGTTGAACTCTAGCCCCCCATCGACAAGGCTGACACAGGAGTGGCTCTGATACCATTTGTAACAGCCCAGCCCACTAGTGATATTGTCCGCTTTGGGCCTAGGCCCGCACGGCTTTAAAACGCGTCACTAGGAGGTAAGGCATGCTTACTTATATACCCAGCACCTCTCCTGTGTTATGCCGATGTGGGACTTTCCTCCTGAGCTGGGGTGTCACATTATAACTTTCCCAGATTTCCAATTAAGTGTAAGACCCAAGTTATACGTAAGATATACCTCAAATATACACACTTAGGAGAGCAAAACAGTATTGCATACCCTCTATATACTTGATATACACTTCATTTTTCTAACCAAATTTTATTCCCAGAGCTATAACTACACCAAAGCTTCCAAACACTTCAATTTTAAGCTTGATCCTAGACTTTTAGTTGGTTTTAAAGACAAACAAATTTCCGGTACATTATTGCTTTAAGTGGTCTGGTCAATCTCATAAGGACTCCAAAGAATCCTCTAACTCAAACTAAAAACTCTAAAACCATCCTTAAGAAACAAGTTGCTAAAGACTTGACTCAAATAATTTAGAGAAAGAAGAAAAACAATAGCTAAGTGTTACAGATATCCCAACAGGTCTAAACTATGTGACTTAAACTATATGGTCACATGAATGTCAAAATGGCATAGGAGCAAGTAGCAACAATGAATAAATAGGAAGTGCAGAGCAATCAGATTAGTTAGTATCAAGGTGAGGTACACACAACATTAAGTCCTACTTAACTTTCAACAGAATCACGGGACAACACCAGGAAAGATACATGATTTACATGATTGGCCTAGCTAAAGAGTTCCTTTTTGACCAAGAGGGAGCCAAATAATTTTCTAGAAGTCATTCTTTTAGCCAGATTTTTCACTCAAGTAGGTTACAGAATCAAACAACAAGGTACTGAGTTGTTTTAGGCTAGTTTTAGCTTTAAGCAAGTTCAAATACTCAAAGGCCAAGTATGCAGGTTCATCAAGTATAGTTAAGTCTAATCATGGCAAAAGGGAAAAGTTCAGACAAAGGCACTCAATAGTTCAGGAGTTCCAAAAATATTAAAGAAGGAACATGATACTACCTTAGGTCTTTGAACAATATATCAGTCATGGTTCAGTTTCAAACCAAGCAAATAGGGATCAAGAATACATAATAGGCAGTCTCATCTTGCACAAGCAAATGTCAGAAGTGAGGTGTATCACAAACAAATAGGGGACAAGTATGCATATGAGGCAATCCTAGAAAACACAAGCCAATGACAGGAGGGAGATGTATCACAAAACAAGTGTCACACTCAAACCTTTGAAACAACTTCAGCATTAGTTTAAAATCCCCACACACCATTATATGATCATACCAGGCAAAGAGAACCAAGCAGACTATAAGCAATATATGTATCAAATACAAGTTGCTAATGACAGACCAACATGAACATGACAAGCAGGTAGCCAATATGGGACAAAGCAGTGATCCACAAGTCATAAACAAGTCAGAAACCAACAAGCTAGCCACCCCCCAGACCCTGTTATTCCAATTTCAAGTTAAGAACACGACTTTCTTACACATCCTATCCCTAATTCCTCTTAACAAATTCCAAGAAAAAGAAAAGAAGATCAGCAATCACACAATGTCCAGCCCTCTAGACTCTTTAAGATAAACTAACAAGACAAGTTACAAGTCTTTTACCCTTACTTTAAACAAGTATCTAACTTAACAATTTCATAATACAACTGTGCTAGTTTAAGGGAGTCAACCTTAGATTTCAAATAGCTAACAGGATTCAAAAGGGCAAATCACAGTATAAGTCAAACAAATAGTGGCCATAAAACAATAAATTGCTCTTCCAAATCTTTTAAAGTCACAGAGTCAAGAACAAGGAAATTAAGGTCCATTTTAGAAATTCTCAAAACTAGCAAAGTTCTCAAAAAACCATTTTTTACAAATTCATATGACAAATATTGAGAGCAGCAACCTCAAATTAGGAAGATGGGGGTCCAACATGATCATGACAAGCAAAGTATTAGGTCTCTTCTAGATCAACATAGACAAGACAACACAGAATCACACAGGACATATTTCCAAGTTTTAAATTCATTTTTTTCAAGTTCACAACAGTCTTCAAAGGATACTTCAAGATCAAATACACATCAGGTTCCCACCCTTAGTCTTAGAACCAACAAGGAATTCACAGAAAACACAAAACGGACCTAGCAGACTCTCAAACATTCTGAAAATCATTTTTTTTCTTCCTAAAGATTCTCAAACCCTTTCAAGACATCTCATGCCATCTTGAAGGCAACTCTAACCATCAGTAACAAGTAGAAGGGAAAACCAATAGTTTTCAGCTAAGATGACTACCCTTGAGGTACAAAAATAGTCTCAAACAAGACCACAGGTCTTCATAATTCAATAAAACCTATGACAATATAACAAAAATCAGAGAAAGTAATTCTATAGCTTTTAACATCACACCCAAACTCCACAGAAATCACATGACAGACGACTATATGATCAAATCAAACACCTTAGACTAAAATTCAATGGAGCAGTAAATTCAGGACACAAACAAGCCCTTCTATCCATGTATAAAGCTATTCAGAACATCTCATCCCTCAAATAACAACAAGCTATCACTATTAAAGTCCTTAGAACTCAGAACCAAACTTAAACACCTCAAAATCAAAGGAAAAACCAATAAAACAAAGAACCATAGGCATAGAATAGGTCTCCTCCCAATCAGACAAGAATTTTAAAAGCTTCAACACACTTATTAAGCAAGAGTAAGATACATCTAAGCAACTCTATATCACATTCCACATACTAAACAGTTTCACAAGACAAAAGCATATTATGATTCAAGCAACATAAATAATAATATAAACTGAAATAACAGACTGATGTAGGCTTAAAACAGTAATATTACCTTTTTGGAGGGCAACCTAAAGATCAAACAAGGGAGATTGGATCAACACTTCAACAAACAGTTGAAAACCCTTTAAAAGATGATTTTTTTTTTAAATTTTCTTCTTGTATGTTATAGTATAGCTATAGTTTTTTTTGGTATTTTCAGTAGACAATAGTGTGTTATAGTATCTTGGTCGTGTATTGTAGAATATATTTCATGTATATAAGCTAGATATTTTCAGAACTTTTAGAGATTTTTTCAGAAAAAAGAGGATCCTCACAATGGCCAAAAGACTTTTCCACTTATAGCCTCTGAAATAGGGTTTTAAGGATAGAAATGGAAATAATCCCATTCCCCCGCATTCTTCCCTAATTTCAAAACTCTACCAATTCAAAAAATCAGAAAAGCTAACTGGATTTTTCACAATTTTGCCCAAATTCGTACTATATCCAATCACAATTACACACTAAATCACATAATACAAACAAACTGTACCCTAAATTCTAATAAATCAGCCACAAAATGGAATAGTACACTAGTCATACAATAAAACAAAAATGCAACGTTTCAACGGTACAAAATCGTACCTAAATAGATAACATCCCCCAAACCTAGTACCCGATTCTGGAAGGGACCTATGGGAAATTACCCTAGGTCTTTCACACTTTTTAGGTAGTGCACAAGTTGGCTAGAGGCTCAAAGGCCTCACCCATGGCTACTACACACGTGAAGGACCTGAGGAACTTCCCAACCCCCCTATTCGGGTAAAAATCAAAGATCAAAACAAATGAAATATGCGAAAATAAACCTGGAACCATAAGAAAACATGATAGAGGGTGAAAATCCTCAAAAATCCGGCGTACAACCACCATGAATCAGACCAAAGAACAAACCCTAACGCTGTCGCCATTTTTCTCAAAGAGAGAAGAGGGGTCGGGTGGTCAAACAAATGAAAACGATGGGGGGAAAGTTTATATAAGTTAAACTTCCCCCCTTTTATTTTAATGGATTCCCCCCCCCCCCCCGCCCCCCCAAGTTTTAAAAATTAAAATAAAAAATCCCCCCTCTTAATATAAACCAAATAATAACTAAGTGATATAAACTAAATAAAAATAGTTACTTTACGCTAATTTAAATTTTAAAACTCGCAAATTTAGAAAATTAGTTTCAAAACTAGCTTAATATTGCTATAGTTCCGGAGAATATTTAAAAAAATGTGAAAAACGCGGTCAAAATGAGTCGTAATTCATACGTCGCCTTAATTAACAATTTTTTCGAGTTAGACGGAGGGGGATACGTATTTTATTTTTCAATTATATTTATGAAAATAAATAACTCGTAATTGTCAATTTTTAGAATAATAATTAAACGTCAATTTTTGCAAATTTCTCGGGATTTTTGAATTTTAAAACTTTTAAAAGGCCTCCTTACTCTGTCTTGGACTCAGAAAATTTGAAAATTAGGATACGCATTTTGTGAGGTGAAAATTAGGTGTCAATAATTGTCCCTTTGAATCAACAATTACCCCTTCGAAGTTCAGGGATGGCAAGGCCATTCTTGAGCTACGAATTTGACAAACCTAATTTTACCGAATAATAGAAATTACAACCCTTTTTGCGCAATATTTTGGAAGTATGGCCGGACGCTGGTTTCTGGGTTTCCTACATATCTCAGGCTAAATGAGAATTCAGGCCGTTTGTAGTTCTGACTCATGAGGACTATCAAATGAAGAGTTTTCTTTAAACTATCCCCGGGTGTCCCGAGATAATTATAGGACTATGGCCGAGCCTCAAAAATTGAGTAGCCTACATATCCCTGGCTTTGGGAATCAGGCCAATTGTAGTTTGACTCGATAGCCCGAAAAGGAATATCCCTTTATCTGGGAACCCCTTTGGCTATTTTCGGTTGAAAATTCGAACCGGAGGAGGTTTTTGGAAAGGACTTATTAGTGTTGATGCTTGAAATTATCTCCAATCCCCGGTGTAGAAAGCTTGACTCTCGTACATGATTTTTTGACCGGTTGCCCAAGAAAAAGTTCCATGTATGCTCCGCATGTTTTGAATCTGGCTTTTGCTTCCATCTTCGGTAGCTCCTAGCTCGTTTCCAAATGTTGAGTCCTGCGTGTTAGTTTTTCAAAATTTTTGATTTTAATGTAATCACACCTGAATGTTATTTTGCCATTTTGCTGACATTGCAGTCATCCTCCACTATTATATCCGTCTTTTCGCAAATGCTTGTCCGTCTTCTTTCTTGTCTCCTGTAAGTGTGTGCTTTTCGTGTATTTTCAAAAAATAATCTACTCTGGATAATAATCACGATACTTTGACCAGCTCTTTTTTTGTCAGTTTCAGATGTTTTCATCGTTCAATGATAACTTCTGTTGGGATCTAGGTCAGGCTATACCGCATTTCTGCGAACCTACACACCCAGTCCAGTTGTTATTTTCGTAACTCGATATGTCAATCATGAAACCCATGTTTTCTCGTGCAGGGCCATTTTTGTTTCTTACGACGTCCACTACCCTAAAAAATTTAGCGTCACATCATGTTTGCATATCGCGATGACTGTCCAAATCTGGTGTCGCATGTCCCGTTATCCGCATACGGTGACCGCGGTATACCAATTGGTCTAACATCACCTATAGTCAAAAATACCCAAATGTAGGCTGCACATCGAGTGCGATATCATATTCCTCTCATGATGACCGCTAACCCCTGTGTCCAGAATTACAACATTAGTCAGAATTTTCAAGTTAACTACTGCATATTCAAGTGCGGAGCCTTTTATCATAACTACCACTATCCTTGAACCATGATAACGTTAACTTGAAATAGACTGCAATAGCGGCCGCAAATATTGATGTAGGAATCACATTCGTATTTCAACGATTGCGGACATCAAGTTCGGAATTATGCTACCTATTTTTGGCTATATATATGGATGACGACTCAGCCCCTTCGGCACGTAGTCGTTTAATCTATATCGTCATTTTGAGGAATGAAGCTTACCTCAGTGGCAAGACTTACACCTTTCTTTTTTGACTCTGAGAAAGAATACCCGCCCGTTGACAGGGTTCACATCTTCCAAAAGGACTAGACTCGATTGTGAATAACTGTCACGACCTAAACCGAAGGGCCATGACGGGCACCTGACCATACTAGTCAAGTGCCATCTGACATACATCTGTGATATCAACATAAACATAGGTAGGCCGATAGGGCCATCATATGATTCTCGATAAACTCATAAGGAACATGCATATGTCAACTAATCTGAAAGACTCGTCCATATGAATATACTGGACATACTATAAGAGCCGATAAGGCTAGCATAACCACCTGTGATGACCTATGAAATCTCAAGTCTGGACATCATCTGACTGAACATAACTGTCTACAAGCCTCTACTGGAAACATAACATAACGTGGCCGGGACAGGGCCCGCCGTACCCATGCATATGTGCATACCTATCTACACATATCTACATATATATGTAGGACCATGCTGACTCCTGGCATCTCCGGAATGAATGGAGTGTATCAATCTCATCTGCTCAGCTGACATCCTAATAGATGGATTGCCAACCTGTATCTCAGGACTTGCGGGCATGAAACGCAGCCCCCCAGGCAATAGAGGAGTCAGTACGAATAATGCACCAAGTATGTAAGGTAAGAAAATAGCATATACACAAGAATCATGAAAGGAATCTATGACATGAGAGTCAATCTGTATATCTGAATGTATCTGTATGACTGTATATCTGAAAGTGACTGTACAACTCTGTATAACTGAAAGTGCCTCTGAGGGCATATGATATGCATGCTTTCTTTCAAAAATCATATACATATATCATAGCTGTTAGTGCTGAGGAACGTACAGCCCGATCCATAAATGTCAGTGCTGAGGAATGAATAGCCCGATCCATATATCATATCATCCCGCGTCTAGGGTATCATTATAATCGCCCACCGCGGTGGTGTCCATATTTACGTGCCCAGCCCGACCGACTATAGCGTGGCGCGGTGTGAGAAAATAGGTCTATATATATATATATATATATATATATATATATATATATATATATAAATGCATGTAGGACCCGTAAAGATAACATATGAGTCTTTCGGAGTGACGTAGAGTCGGTAACCTCCGAATATCACTATGGATCTAATATCATCAACATCTTTAACTTCTACTGGATCAATGGTCATGAGACAAATTCAAGAATCATAAACATGAAACAATAACATTATCAAGAATCCAAAGAAACGTGAGCTTTCTAAGAATGGAATCATTATGGATAACGCTCGTTCGTTTGTTCTTTCTCATCTGATTCATGCCAAAAGAATAAAAGGGATAGCCTTAACATGCCTGGTCTTAGCTCAACGACTCAAGAACTGAACTCGTATTTGCTCCACGATCTATATGATAACAATAATAATACTATCGTTAGTTATACAACGGTTCACTTAATCGTATAACAAAAATTTAACTTATCCTAAAACAAAACGGGCAGCATCTCCCCCGTTCTTCTCATTTTCCCAAACTCCATATATCAACAACAACAACCAGAACAATCCAGCAAGTATATACATCAATAACAAGATACCATGTAGCAACAACAAGTCATAAACATTTCACGACGAGCGACAAACCCGGATACGATTATTAAACACACTTCTCCAATTTCTCTTTCCTTCAAAATACATATCAATGACAACAACAACTATATACTTAAGTTACTCCAACAATTTCCGGCCACAACACAATCCAAAAATATACCTCAAATCAGCCCACACAACAACAACAATAACTTATCCGGTTTCCTGCAATTAATTTCGTAGTTCCCATCTCACAATTTAGCTATGTTCGGGATGAATTTAAATATACCAAGGAGACGAGGATTCTTACCTCATACGCCAAAAACTATTCTTCTTGCACCTTCACTTCGAAGAAAGCCCGGATTCAACAACATGACAAATGAAGTACCGAGATCGAAGCTATGAGCGAAACCTGTAACCCAATTAAGTAATGTTGCTGCTCAACATTTTGCTCTCAAATATTATGGTTATGTTGCTGCCTCCCCAAAATCTAATCACGGTGCATATGTACATAATTTTGCTCTATTTTTAGAAATATATCGGTACTGTATGGTCTCCTCCTCTTTTATAATAGAAATCTGAATTTTCTTTGAGCCTTTGGTAAAATATATGAGTGAAAAGATGAGCAAACTTTCCTTTATGGTCGTGGGGCCCATCCAATTTACCCCTATTTTGGTGACAAGTCTTGATAGATACACTATGTAATAATGGTCATCAAATGCTTTTCATACCATGGACCCACGTGACTAGTGCTGCCACCATAGCACTTATCCATTAAGCCACTAAAATCCAATTTAACAAATTACTCAAATACTTAATTTCTTGATCAGAATTCACTTAAATAAAAATCATTTTTAACACGCCTCATGTACTCATTATCATAATCATGTGGTATAATTCTAGTCCATAGCCTCTTAATACACACACCAAATATTATTTCCGACCATCGTCCTCACACTTTTAAGCCCGAAACCATTTAGGGACTTCATCTTCTTATACAACGAACTCGTTAATTCGCATACTTAAATATGACAGAAATTCTCCAGGGCTCGGGTCTACTTATATACATCGAGCTGTTCAAACCATAGCCCGAAAGCCCGGGGTATTACATTTATGAAACTTATACCTCCCCGATTCGCCTAACCTCCAACTTTCACGACACTTACTTATCACTTGTTAAACATAACAAAAATACTTATAACCAAAAAAAATAATATTGTCCTTGAACTTATGTCGATTAATTTACGACAAATCCAACGTACAAAAGAACAGGATTTAACATCCTTCCCCCCTTTAGAAACATTCGTCCTCGAATGTTAACTCTTAGAGACTTGCTAAAATTTTGTCAGAGTTTCCTCTGTAAACTTAACTAAACCTTAGCCTGTACGCAGCCAACCAAACAATACAAAGCCACACGAGGCTACAACAATTAATAACAACCATGAAATCTATACAATCTGAATCTAGATATGATCTCATTCCTTACCAGCAAACTTTTGTTAGGACTATGTTCAGTACATCTATAACTAGAATATCTTGCTTAGTCGTACCATTTCCTTAGTAACATACCCATCTTCATTGCTCTACCGATATACTCACAGACTTAACCTGTCATCTCGCTATTAATTCCTTTTATTCTGCTTAATATAACCAACAGGGCCTCATAACTCATTGTCATTACATAATATGTACATTCCAAAATCATACTCGTCGAAGTCTAAATTTTTATTAAGCCCATAGATATACCCTATCAATTTTGATACTCCGACCTCGAACCATCCGATAGGAGATCCACACTTTCACCCATATAAGGCTTCATATGGGCAATCTGAATGCTAGAATGATAGTTGTTATTGTACGTGAACTCAATAAAAGGCAAATGATCATCTCAACTACCTCTGAATTCCAATACACATGCCAATAGCATTTCCTTGAGCATCTAAATAGTATGCTCAGCCTGCCCATCGGTCTAGGGATGAAAAGTACCAAGCCGCCCCCTCTTTTACAAATTATAGTATCATATTTCTAAATTATAACACTTGCCATATTCTGATTTCAACAATCAGACTCCTAAGTAGTTAACTGGCATAACTTGGCTAACTGTTATATCCCGTATTTTGAACATTGGGACAATCCGGGTTAACCATGATAAGTTAGGGACAAGACTATTCCGGGATACAAAGTCGAGACTTTTGACCTTCGATTTCGTTTTAAGGCATAAGTTGTTCATGAATTTATTGGCATGGATCATTTAGGAAAATTTGGGACTAAAAGTGAAATATTGGAAGTTGACAATTCATGAAAAAGGGGCCCTTTGGCCGTGTGGCATGGAATTGGTCCCCACACATTTTGTGGCCAAATTTAATTGGTCCAACCCATGTGTGGGCCATGGACACTTGTATAACTCATATATGAGCACAAAAGATGACTAATAAGTCATCTTCTTATCATTCCACACTTAGAGAAAAATCAAGAACTTGGAAGAACATCACCTAGGCCATTCGGCCAAGCCTCCAAAAATTGAAGATCAAAATTAGCCATCACAAAAATATTTCATTCTAGTAAACCCACTAATTGAAGGGTCCTTGTTAACGTGGAGTTGTTGTTTGGGTCAACAAATCGCTCGTTTTCATCCGTTGCCAACCCTAGCTAAGTTGGAGGTTAAGGAGATAGGTAAGATTTAATCTTGTTTTTATGTGTTATGAATGATGTGTGCATGTTGTAGTATGTCAAAAATGGATGAAACTCATGAAATATGGCCTATGGAAGTTGAGCCGTGTGCATGGTGTATGGCCGTGTAGGTGTGTGATGTTGTGTGGAAATGATGAATTAATTCTAGTTATCATGTTTGGTTGTTTTAGTGTGAAGAAATGGATGAGAATCATCAATATGTGTGTGTGTAGTGATGGCCGAATATGGGTCATGATATATGACAAAGAATAGATCAATTCTATTTAGTATTTTGATTGTTGTCGTTATGAATTCTATGTGGGCGATAAGAGTTTAATGACTCAAGTTGATGTTGTAATTGTTATGGGCTGATTTGGAGGTTAATGTGCATTTAATGTAATTTCTATATTTATAAGAATGACATTGTTAGAGTGTGGATTGTTGGTGCAAATCATGATTCGGAAGTGAGGAATGTGTTATGGTTGTGGTTATCGGGTTTGGGGCAGTTTTTGGGTAAGTTGGAGCATTGTGTGAATTGTTTAAAGTGCTTTTGAATATGATTTGAATAGTTCCGGATTAGTAATTGAATGTGTGAGCGTTGATGTTGGTTTGAACGTAAGTAGTTAAATTGAATATGATGGAATGTTGTTGAATTATGTGGAAAGAGCTACTAATGTTAGAATGCGTTCTAAATCGATTGTTGATGTTGCTAGAATGATTGTTGGTGTTGTTGTTGTTGATTTGGCCGAGTTGAATTCTCGGGGATGTTGCATTTACAGGGAAAATGCTGCCCAAATTTCCGTAGAATTAAGTGCTAGTTTGGAAATGAACTCCTAAATGCCTATAGTTAACATTGGTATTTATTGATGTTATGTAGATCTTGGGAAGTCCGAGACATAGGTTTGATTTGGATTAGCTTTGAGAGCAAACGAGGTATGTAAAGCTTAACCCTTCCTTCTCTAGGCATGCCTTAGTTGTAAATAGGCTATGACACGAGCCTCGAGGAAATTCTATTCTTGCGATCCGAGTATGCCTACGATTCTTATTTGCCTTTTATCTTTGACATTTGTAATGTGATGGAATAGTGGCCCTTATGTCTTTGGAATATTTGGTTTTCAAACGTTGCATAAAAAGTTTTGTTCTTAAAAAGTTCTACGTCGGAAAAAGGGCCGTAACTTTCGTAGACAGAACCGGATTGCTTTGATATGTTCGCAAAAGATCCTATAATGTATAATGACTTTGATTTTCAAAGGCGGGCCCGGATTGGGTTGACGCTCGTCCGTGGGTCCCGCGACTTTCCTTTGTATAATGCTAACGACCTTTTGAAAGAACTTAATATGACTATCTTTCCGACCCCCGAATATGGTTATATACTTATCAGTTGAGTCTGAAATGATGATTCTTATACTTATGATTCCGATACGTAGCTATGGTTTCCAAAGTTCTATTTGATGTGTTCCCGAGCTACATCCGGAAGAAACTTGATTTGATTAATGTCTTGGCTTTTAAGTGATGGTTTGTTTTGACTATCCGATTGAGTCTTTGAAAATGTGATATATGATATGATGTATGATAACATGATGATATGATGATCTTATTTACCGAGTCCCTCACTGGAGGGCCGGGACACGTGATATGTTATATATATATGTATTCTGGAATATGATCAGTTGGTTTCAGAGCCGGTGGTGGGGCAAACCCAGTGGTGGGGCAAACCCAATGGTGGGGCAAACCTCAGCAAGCACGCTGAGTCCCAAAATGGGGGGTAAGTGTAAGGCTGCCTTAGGCAAATCCCACATTGGTTTAGGCGAATCCCACATTGGTTTAGGCGAATCCCACATTGGTTTAGGCGAATCCCACATCGGTTAATGTCATCTCATATGATAGGTTATGATGTTATGATGTGTTACGGTATGTATATGATGATCTTTTGCTTATGTCCCTCGGTCCCATTATGGGCCGGATACGATACATGACATCGATACGCATGATTTGTATTTTCAGGAGTAAGCATTTTGGCATTCTGATTATTATATTTGTCTTCTACCTCGTATGTGCGATTTGTATTTCAGATGCAAGCATTTTGGTATTCTCGGTTGTTATGCTCACTTTACATACTCCTTACTTCGGTTATGACCTCGTTTTTCGTATTTCATGCTTTGCATACTCGGTACATATTCCGTACGACCCCTTTCTTCGGGGGCGTTTCGTGCCATGCGTGTACACCCAGATGAGTAGAAGATGTTAGTAGAAGATGTTCCAGCTGGATTGGCGAGCTCCATTTTCCCCGGAGTGTTGTCGAGTCAGAGTGCTTTCGTTATGGCATCTGGAGCTATGTTAGAGACTTTGCAGACAGTGTCGTGTGTATAAGATGTCAGTTTTGTAAGCGGCTATGTAAGCCGATGTATCATTACGCTTTACGTTACAAATTTGTTATGATTACAGGTTTTATTTGATTTGATAAGATGAAAGGCATGTTTGTTTTCGGAATTTTTTTTTCATTATGTACTTATGTCATGTCCTGCCGGCCCAGTATGGTTATGAGTATCACGAGAGTCAGCGGGTTCGCTCGGCCCTAAGTAAGGGTCGGGTGCCCATCACACCCTATCAGGTTAGGGTGTGACACTAACTTTCCCTTCTCGGCCTAATTCCATTCTCACGATCCCTGATTCTCCTGAGTTATTCATTCATTGTCCACTTCCTTCCCTTTTTGCTACCTGCACAGTATATCTCTTTTACACTCTTCATAGAATTTGTTTAGTAACACGCGTTTCTCGAGAGTCGTTATTCGAAATCCATCGCTGCTCTAAATCTATCGAAGTCTACTGTATATTAACTACTTTCGTTAGTCATTCCCTTGGCATCTCTTGAGTTTTGTTTCAAGAAGTAAAAGTGAATCACCATCCTGGTATAATTCTTCTTGACACCTAAACTTGTCGGTCGTTTTCCATGCTTACTTACTCTAGGTACCTTTTATCCTCATCAATTACTTCTTCTCATAATCTTATAGTCATAGCCTCTGTACCCGCTTACTAAATTAACCATGTAAATCTTTTGTTACGTATCAATATCATTTCATCGTTTAACCTTTCGAAGGTATGTAATAGTTAGGGAACTTCTTCTTATCCTCAGAATCCTCTTCTGGTGCCTATTCTCACTTATCTTATGCTTGAACAAAAGCCATAATACTCACATGAATTGTCATCATAAAGGGGTTTTAAATCCTATGTTAATCATGTCCCGTAATGAATCTCTTGAGAGCACTCCTCTGAGGTAAATACTCGTACCATATCCCGAGTTAACATTCATATAGGTAATTTTCCTTATACCACATCTATCATCATGTTGAGGTTAATACCTCTCTTCTATCATATGCCCATCCTACAACTCTGTTCTGGAATCTACCTTATTATACAAACTACTATCTAGGGACTTCCCGCCCATCTTTCATCCTACAACCCATACCTTTTATCATTTCATCCTTGCGTCTCCGCCTGCTACATTGCCTCATAATATCAAAGGTTAATTCCTTTATCGTCGTTTGATTTCTATAACCATTAACCTGTAGGGTAGACGTCTCTATTATAATATTTCTTTCCATGATTTCATTAAGACCCATAGATCGCATTACGCATTAGTCATTTTCATCAACATAACTCATGACTAATCCATGTTTCCTTCACTGCATCGTCCACAAACTTTCCCTCTCTTGACCTGCCTATTCTCAACAATCTTTTCTTGGGACATTACCACATAGCTTACCGGGGATGTGATTTCATTTGTTACCATCCCTATATGCACATAAGATCAGTCCACTAGTCATTCAAGATCATACCTTATTCGTTTTCTTGTCTCGTTTCTCATTCTTTTGCTCAAGTAATTTCGTTAGTAGCGCAAAAACCACAAATGCAATCACAATGCTTTCAGCCATTTGTTGATAAAGCTGTGACCTACAACTCAACATTAATCCTTCCATAATTTTTTTTCGATCAGCTCACGCTATTATGGGCACATTCTTCTCTGCTATCCCTATGTGGTAGTAACGGGGTAATATGTGGTCCTTTTGGAATCCCTTGGGGAGATGTTATATAGTATAGACATAGAGTCACTTTGTTCTTTGTGCATAAGGTGTTTTACTCATCAAATAACCCCGTACCTCTCATCATAATCTAATTAGTCATACATTACTTATGATCACACATTACTTATGATACAATTCGAAACCTCAATCATCTTATAATAATATCCATTAACATTCTAGCATAGTACTGGAATATCCACAAGGTATGATGCTCTCTCGTACTCTGTTCATCAAGTTATTATTACTAGTGGACGTTCTTTTTATTCGCCTCACTTCTACCTTTCCTTCTCTATCTTTCTCTATCTTTAACATGCTCTTCTTTTTTTGATCATACACATCACGCATACTAGACATTCATCCCTTGTCGTTCCTTTGTTTCGTTGATCAATCTTATCTCGTTTTCCATTATCATAGTCTGGATCTCTTCCTTTCTACATCTCACTTTCCTTCGTGTCAATAATAACAAACTCCTATCATATAACCATCCTGGTGAATAACCTAGGCTATA
Organism: Lycium ferocissimum; assembly: GCF_029784015.1. Lineage (NCBI taxonomy): Eukaryota > Viridiplantae > Streptophyta > Magnoliopsida > Solanales > Solanaceae > Lycium > Lycium ferocissimum. The sequence goes on from NC_081343.1 coordinate 22,560,351, forward strand.
ACGTAGAACGTAGCTGTAGTCATAAATTCAACAAACTACCAAGCAAAGAGCTCTAGTAAACATATTCATTTCCATCTATTATCTCGAAGCATTTGTTAAGGTCAATAGCCCATAGTGACTTAAATGTTTTCCCGTGTTAATCATCGGGTGAGGTCTAACTTGACAATCTATGATGGTAGTACATGCGTATACATATATGTGTACACATCAAACTCACCCCATAGCTCAATCTTTCGAAGACATATAAGGGTTGACGATTTGTGAACTTCTTTTGGGGTGCTTACCTCTTTAATTCTCTTTTGATACGTAAAACTTCTTTCTAACCCAAGCACACATTTTTTCTTCACATTCTTATATCCTATCCTCTCTCACCTGTCATAATATCTCATTATTCCTATTTCTGATCTAATGTTTATCTATTAAACCTGTCCCATAATTGACTGTCAATTTCACCTCTAATTACTTCACTGATGTACCCTTTCTTTCTTCTCATAATAATCCCACTTAAAAGTTTCTAAAATTTCCCTTAAGTTCTCGGAAAATTTTGGCAGAGTTTTCTCTATAATTGTAACAATCCCAAACCTGTACACAGCTCAGAAAATACATCTCATGCCTTACAAGGCCATCTATAGAAACAAATATGATATACAACTCAACCACACAGGGCTGATTACTACAAAAGAATATAAAATAATAAAGCTCATCTCATAATTCATGCCTGAACACTCTTCCTAAAATTCCATATTTCCCTTCTAAATCCCTTCGTCAATCGACCCCCTTCTGTTACACCTCGAAAAATTTTCGTTAACATACAGTGAATAGACTAACGAAGGGCGCGAAGTATTCAATGTGTTGGTAAGTGATAAATAACATTTGATGATTCTAAATGAGATTTCAAAGACATTCGAGGTAGGAGACGGAAGTTGTTAAGGAAAGCAAGGGATATGTTGTGTGTTAGGCAAGATTTACGAGTATCGAATTAATGATGGCTTAATGATATTTTGGAGAAGAGTTATAATGTCCCTTAGATTGGTAATGATGTGTTAAACAAGTGTTAAGAAGGTTCCATAAGGATTGGAGATCAAACGAGTCAATGAGAACGAACTTCGAAAAGCTGGGCATTATACGGCCAAACATACTGGCCGTATAAAACATACGGACCGTATGTTCTGCCCAGAATGAGGGTCTTCACTGGACCAAACATACGGTCCAGACATACGGTCAGTATAAAATATACGGACCGTATGTTGGTCCGTATGTTCGTGTCGGGTCATATTCTAAAATGATATAAGGACCCTCTCTCTCATTTAATTCATTTCATTTCCCTTCTCCACAACTCAAGAACCCTCTTGAACTCTCTCCACTCTTCATCCACAAGAAACCAGATAAATCTATGATCAACTTCATCAAACCAACAAAATCAAGTGTATGAAATTCATTAGAGTTCATCCAAGTCAAGAAATCCCATTGGAAGTGAACTAGGGTTTTGGTGCAAGAAGAGTATTTCCACTCAAGGCTTATTCTTCCATTATCTAAGGTGAGTTTTATGGTATTTTCATGTTGTTTGAAGTGTTGAAAAGTTGAAACACTTGGATTGTAGAAGGAAATAGGAAGTGGGTCATGAATGTAAGGATAGTGACATATTGAGTAGTAGTTGGAATGAATCATGAATATTGATATGTTATGATTGTAAGTAGGTTATGAATGACACTTAGAACATGGGATAAGTATTATATGAGAGAAAACGTGATAGTGAACTATGACCATGGTTATGGAGAAATTGAAGTGAAATTGTGAAATGCGGATAATGAAGATGAATGATGATTGTTGCTTATGATATTGTGAATGTTGTTATCGATGTTTGGGAGTTGATATGGAATATGAGGAAAGTTTTTTAAACAAAGGAAATGCTGCCCAATTTTCTCTAGCATTAGTAAGCACGTTCTTATAATCGATTAGCTAATGTTAATGTGAATTCTCTTGAAGGTAGAAATGTGGGCATCAAAGGAGAACGAGCAAGCGATAGAATAGTTAAACGAAAAAGGTATGTAAGGCTAGTCCCTTCTTTCTAAGGCATGACTCCATGGCATGAATTTTCCTATATTTCCATGACTTTCCTACACACCGGAAATTATGAGTCTATGATTATAAAGAGCTTTCATAAGATAAAGAAAAGAGATACGATGCGATTATGATACTGATAACCATGAGTTGATCCTAAAAGTTCTAAAGTTCATGATATGCTAATTCCATAAAGTTCTTGCTATGAATACGATATGATGTTTCTGCAATCTAATGACCACGTTTTACGATCCCTTGAGGTTGCTCGTTGTGTTACACTCACCTTAAAATGTTAGTTCCTTCAAGGTGAGATATGATGAATATGATCACTCCATAATGTAATCAGGGGTTCTCGACCTTATGTCACCCCGATATTGTTATCGATTGTCTATAAGCTCTAATGCATGTCCTATGACCAATGTTCTGAAAAATTACGAGTCTATGTTCATAGGGGGTTTCATATAAGATAAAGGTAAGAGATATGCCATAGATACGATGATGGTTATGAAGAGCCTAAGTTTAGAGACTATAAGCCTATCATACGATATTTTTATGAAGTTCATGCTACAAATATGATATGATTTTCATAGATTGTCTTTAAATTCAAATGCATGCTCTATGAAAAGTTATGATAAACTTATGAGATGTGTGTGATGATAAAATATTTCGGTAGTGATAGCAATGATGATGATGAGATATACTGAGCCTTGTTATGGCCGGGTACGGAAGACATGTATGTGATATTGTCGAGCCACTACGTGGCCGAATACGGATAATGTTTAATGTGTATGAGCAGATACGGTACTATGATATGTATATGTATATGCATTCCGCGACCCTTAAGAAATGGTAAAGTAAGCATGACAAACATCTCAAAAAGGTATTTGATCTTTTATTTTATGCTGCCCTTCACGTTTACTTATGTTACTACTCATGCTTTACATACTCAGTACATATTTCGTACTGACGTCCTTTTCTTTGGATGCTATGTTCATGCCCACAGGTAGACAGGGAGGTGACCCAGATTCCTAGGAATTACTCAGCAGGCTTACAGAAGCACTCCATTACTTCGGAGGTGCTATGTTGAATTGTTATTTTGTGTATATATTTGGGCACGACGGGGTCCTGTCCCGTCTTTATGTTAGTACTCCAGTAGAGGCTCGTAGATACGTATGTGTGGGTAGTATGGTCTCACAGTTTCTCATCGTATGTATATATTATTTTGATAGCCGAAGGGCTTATGTATATAAAGGTAAATATGTTTCGAATGAAAAATATTTTTTCTATGATTATGAGCATAAGAAATATGAATGAGCGCAGAATGAGTAATAGAATGAGTGGTGCTCGGTGGTCAGCCCCGGGTACCCATCATGGCCCTAGTCGGGTCGTGACACCTTCAAAGAGGTTTACGTATTCGCAAATTATATATCCCTCTTATCTTTCTTTTCTTTGACATCTTATAAGGGATTTAGTACTCTAATTAATAATCATATTACCTGACTTACCTGTAGCATTCCAAAAGTGCCTAACGATAAACTTTACTTCCTTATATAATTACTCACATTCTGAAGTCCCACAACAGAAACCCTTACCTTGTCCCTATTTGGGAACTCTGATTCGGTACAAATCGGTCCGAAGGTAGTTGGGGAAGTTCTTCTTCTGGTTGTTCTCCCACAGGCTGTTCCATGGCATCCATACCTTTTACAAACATACCAATTATACTGACTCTCCTAGACTTTACACTGTTCTCATTTGGCCCTCGTTCTGCAAATACCATCAATCTGGGATTACGCAAATGGTCATCTCCCAGTATTTGTCTATCACTTACCTATTCAGTGGTTCCTCCTGGATCTCAGACGAGTCTGTCTCTATGGAGGATATAACTTCCAATGGATCTGTCTTAATAGAGGGCATATTCTCCGATGGGTTTGTATCATAGGAATGACTTACTCTGAAAGTCCCTGAACATCGGTCTTCTTTCCCATAGAAGCTCTCTCACAGCTACAAAATAATCAGGGTTAGGACTGGAAATCTCATACCCTACCACTTGGCTCTATCACACGATCTAGAGTTAAAAAGAAGGTAACCATCCTAAATGTCCTGCAGCCTCCTGTTTATAAGTGTGGCGCGCAACACACCCATAAACAAGACTCTACTAGACATGGCTTGTAGACAACCCTAGGACAGAACTGCTCTGATACCACTTGTGTCACGACCCAAACCGGAGGGCCATGACGGGCACCTGACCATACTAGTCAAGTACCACCTGACATATATCTGTGACATCAACATAAAGATAGGTGGGCCGATAGGGCCATCATATGATTCTCGATAAACTTATAAGGAATATGCATATGTAACCTAATCCGAAAGACTCGTCCATAAGAATATACTGGACATACTATAAGAGCCGATAAGGCTAGCATAACCACCTGTGATGACATATGGAATCTCAAGTTTGGACATCATCTGACTAAACATAATTGTCTACAAGCCTTTACTGAAAACATAACATAACGTGGCCGGGATAGGGCCTGCCGTACCCATTCATATGTGCATACATATCTGCACATATCTACATATATACATAGAACCATACTGACTCCTGGCATCTCCGGAACGAATGGAGTGCATCAATCTCATCTGCTGAGCTGACATCCTAATAGATGGATCACCAACCTGTATATCAGGACCTGCGTGCATGAAACGCAGCCCCCCAGGCAATAGGGGAGTCAGTTCGAATAATGTACCGAGTATGTAAGGCAAGAAAATAGCATATACACAAGAATCGTGAAAGGAATCTATGACATGAGAGTCAATCTGTATATCTGAAAGTATATGTATGACAAAAGATATCTGAAACTGACTGTACAACTCTGTATAACTGAAAGTGCCTCCTGAGGGCGTATGATATGCATGCTTTCTTTCAAAAATCATATACATATATCATAGCTGTTAGTGCTGAGGAACGTACAACCCGATCCATAAATGTCAGTGCTGAGGAACGTACAGCCCGATCCATATATCATAATCATCCCGAATCTGGGGTATCATCATAATCTGCCCACTGCAGCGGTGTGCACATTTACGTGCTTGCCCGGCCGACTATAGCGCGGCGCGGTGTGGGAAAATATATATATATATATATATATATATATATTGCCTGCCCGGCCGACTATAGCGCGGCGCGGTGTGGGAAAATAGATGTATATATATATATATATATATATATATATATATATATATGGAGGACTCGTAAAGATAACATATGAGTCTTTCGGAGTGACGTAGAGTCGGTAACCTCCGAATATCACTATGGATCTAATATCATTAACATCTTTCACTTCTACTAGATCAATAATCATGAGACAAATTCAAGAATCATAAACATGAAACAATAACATTATCAGGAATCCAAAGAAACGTGAGCTTTCTAAGAATGGAATCATTATGGATAACGCTCGTTCGTTTGTTCTTTCTTATATGATTCATGCCAAAAGAATAAAAGGGATAGCCTTAACATGCCTGGTCTTAGCTCAACGACTCAAGAGGCTCGAACTCATATTTGCTCCACGATCTATATGATAACAATAATAATACTATCGTTAGTTATACAACGGTTCACTTAATCGTATAACAAAAATTTAACTTATCCTAAAACAAAATGGGCAGCATCTCCCCCGTTCTTCTCATTTTCCCAAACTCCATATATCAACAACAACAACCAGAACAATCCAGCAAGTATATACATCAATAACAAGATACCATGTAGCAGCAACAAGTCATAAACATTTCACGACGAGCGACAAGCCCGGATACGATTATTAAATACACTTCTCCAATTTCTCTTTCCTTCAAAATACATATCAATGACAACAACAACAATATACTTAAGTTACTCCAACAATTTCCAGCCACAACACAGTCCAAAAATATACCTCAAATCAGCCCACACAACAACAACAATAACTTATCCGGTTTCCTGCAATTAATTTCGTAGTTCCCATCTCACAATTTAGCTATGTTCGGGATGAATTTAAATATACCAAGGAGACGAGGATTCTTACCTCATATGCCAAAAACTATTCTTCTTACACCTTCACTTCGAAGAAAGCCCGAATTCAACAACACGAAAAATGAAGTATCGAGATCGAAGCCGTGAGCGAAACCTGTAACCCAATTAAGTAACGTTGCTGCTCAACATTTTGCTCTCAAATATTGTGGTTATGTTGATGCCTCCCCAAAATCTAATCACGCTGCATATGTACATAATTTTGCTCTATTTTTTGAAATATATAGGTACTGTACGTTCTCCTCCTCTTTTATAATAGAAATCTAAAATTTCTTTGAGCCTTTGGTAAAATATATGAGTGAAAAGATGAGCAAACTTTCCTTTATGGTCGTGAGGCCCATCCAATTTACCCCTATTTTGGTGACAAGTCTTGATAGATACACTATGTAATAATGGTCATCAAATGCTTTTCATACCATGCACCCACGTGCACTAGTGCTGCCACCATAGCACTTATCCATTAAGCCACTAGTTTTTTTAATTGTTTTCCCACTAAAATCCGATTTAACAAATTACTCAAATACTTAATTTCTTGATCACACTTAATTTCTTGATCACAATTCACTTAAACAAAAATCATTTTTAACACACCTCATGTACTCATTATCATAATCATGTGGTATAATCTAGTCCATAGCCTCTTAATACACACACCAAATATTATTTCCAACCATCGTCGTCACCCTTTTAAGCCCGAAACCATTTTGGGAATTCATCTTCTTATACAACGAACTCTTTAATTCGCATACTTAAATATGACATAAATTCTCTAGGGCTCGGGTCTACTTATATACATCGAGCGGTTAAAACCATAGCCACAAGTCCGGGGTATTACATCGATGAAACTTATACCTCTCCGATTCGCTTAACCTCCAACCTTCACGACACTTACTTATCACTTGTTAAATATAGCATAAATACTTATAACCAAAAAAATAATAATCTTGTCCTTGAACTTATGTCGATTAATTTACGACAAATCCAATGTACAAAAGAACGGGATGTAACAATAGCGGCATTCAATCCCGCTATCAATGCATCATTTTAAATTTTTAAATTTTTGGACGTCCACTCAGCCAATGTATCAAGGAAAGCCATGCGACGTCTAGGCCGGGGTGTCAATACCTTGATACAAAATTGTTTTTAGTGGAGACCCAGCATTTGGTGTCATGATTATATCCTTCAGTAGTCTTAAAATTTTCTTTTTGTAAAATTTTCCTGTTCTGCAAAATGAACAAACTTATCAGTGTAAAGAAACTTTACTTGGGGAGGGCTTTGTTACCCTTTCGTACACTCATTTGCGTTGTTATTTTTTGACGCTTCTCCTTCACTTGGCTCGTCGTCAATTTTAAACATTCTGGCAAATGAGTTAGTGTAAAACGTCCATGCCTATTTGTTCTTGCATCCACAGAAAAATTTATTAGTTTCCTATATGGTCGACTGCTCTCCCGGCACATGGACTTCCTCCTGTTCATATTTTGGTAGGAAAGGATGCTTATTTTCCTTAAAATCTTTTGTTTTCTAGTAGAGCTGAAAAACAAATTTGCGGCGATTTTGGAAAATATGTATACTTTGGTAAATTATATGTGTTTTGAAAAATAATATTTTACATACGCCTCTTTTAATATCATGACATTGGTTACTCAAACAAGGTCTTCCGCCTTTTTCTTCCTTTGATCTTGCCTCGTGAAATTTTCGAATCCCTTTCAAAAATTTTGCCCCATTTTGTGTCTGTCTTTGTACTAACTCGAGTCTCGCTATGTCGAAGGAATTTTTGAGACCCTCTAAAAAAATTTGCCCTAGTGTAAGTGTGTACTTGTCATTTCTTGATTTCGCCGAGCTGGAGGAATTTTTTAGATCTTTCTCAAAAATTCTACCCCAGTGTCCTTGTGGGGTTATCTTTATCTTTCTCTCGCTGAATCACTTCTGAGGTTTCCTAGGGTTTATTGGGATTTTTTTTTGGAATGACCGAGCTCGGGAGAGCGCCTACGTATCCCGTTTTGGGATTCAGGTCAAAACGTAGTTCTGGGTAAACATATTTGAAATTTTTGTGAGACCGAACTCAAAAGAGCGCCTACGTATCCCAAAATGGGAATCAGGTCATGTCGTAGTTCAACATACACAATTTGAATTTTTGGGTTAAAGCGATCGAGCTTGGTAAAGCGCCTACGTATCCCCTTATATGTACAGGGAATCAGGTTCTTACGTAGTTCGTACATAATATTTTGGATTTGGTTTTCGAAGAAAAAAATGCAAAATTACACGTAAAGGGAATGCAACTAAAGAAAACCTAAACTATGGAAACTCTGAATCCTCGTAGCTGTCTTTTCTTCACACGTAGTATCTTTTGATTGCATCTGAATTTATCACTTTTGGCCACTCTTGACCATCCATTTCAGCAAGTACTACGGCTCCTCCTGATAATGCTTTTCACACCATATAGGGCCCTTGCCAGTTTGGTGCGAACTTTTCTTTGTATTCTTCTTGATTAGGGAATATTAGTTTGAGTACCAATTGCCCGATTTGAAACATCCTAGTTCTCACATGTTTGTTAAAAGCACGCGCCATTCTTTGCTGGTATAGTTGACCATGATAAATAACAATCATCCTCTTTTCATCTATCAGAGCCAGTTGCTCATACCTTTTACGGATCCACTTTCCATCGTCCAACTCAACTTCTTGTATTAATCGAAGTGAAGGGGTTTCTACTTCGGCTAGTATCACTGCTTCAGTGCCATACACCAACAGGTATGGGGTGGCTCCAGTTGAAGTCCTGGATCCCAGCAATGCATAAGGCAATTGTTCATGCCAGTCTTTATAGTTATCAATCATCTTTCGGAGGATTTTCTTGATGTTTTTGTTAGCGGCTTCCATAGCCCCATTCATTTTTGGTTGATAAACGATTGAATACCTGTGAGTGATCCGGAACTGCGCACACATGTCTTTTATCAAGTGGCTATTCAGGTTAGCTCCATTGTCTGTTATGATTGATTCTGGGATGCCAAATCAGCATATGATGTTGTTGCGCACAAAGTCTGTGACCACTTTCTTTGTCACCAATGAATAAGATGCTACTTCCACCCACTTGGTGAAGTAGTTTATGGCGACCAAAATGAAAAGATGTTTGTTTGACGCAGCTGGCTTAATCGGTCCTATGACGTCCATGCCCCAAGTGGAGAATGGTCAAGGTGATGTCATAGCAGTTAGTTTTGTTGGAGAGACCTTTATCAAGTCTCTATGAATCTGACACTTGTGGCATTTCTTGACAAATTTGCTACAGTCATTTTCCATGGTCATCCAATAATAACCTGTTCTCAAGATTTTCTTTGCTAGGATGAACCCATTCATGTGAGGCCCACAGGTTCCAACATGCACTTCTTCAATCAATTTTGTAGCTTCAACAGAGTCAACACATCTAAGCAATCCCAAATCTGGAGTTCTTTTGTACAGGACATTCTTGTTGAGGAAGAAACCATTTGCTAACTTCCTGATAGTCTTCTTCTAATTTAAGGTGATTCCATTGGGATATTCTCCTTTTTCCAAGAACATTTTAATGTCAACATACCAAGGTTTTCCATCAGTCTCAGCCTCTACAAAAGCACAGTGAGCTGGTTGATCTTTGATTTTGATTTTGACAGGATCAATGTATCTACTATCGGGATGCTGAATCATGGATGCTATTGTTGCCAATGCATCAGAAAACTTGTTCTGGGTTCTTGGTATGTGTTTGAACTTGATCTCTTGGAACCGATCTGCCAATCTTTGCACAAGTCCAACATATGGTATGATCTTTTCATTTTTGGTGGCCCAATCTCCTCGAACCTGATGAATTAGCAAATCCGAGTCACTAATTACCTGAAGATCTTTCACATCCATGTCGAGAGCTAAATGTAGACCCAAGATATAGGCTTCGTATTCGGCCATGTTGTTGGTGCAATTGAAGCTTAACTTGGCCGCCACAGGATAATATTGGCCCGAGTCTGAAACCAAAACAGCTCCGATTCCTGATCCTTTAAAGTTGACTACTCTATCAAAGTATACTTTCCATCCCGACTCTTATTTACTTTCTTCGCCTTCAATTGTCATTATTTCTTCATTTGGGAAGTAAGTCTATAAAGGTACGGGATTGTCATCTACCGGGCTTCCTGCCAGTAGATCTGCCAATGCTTGCCCTTTAACTGCTTTTTGTGTGACGTATTGGATGTCAAACTCACTTAACAACATTTTGCATTTGGCCAACTTCCCTATGGGCATAGGCTGGCGAAAGATGTACCTTAGTGGATCCATTCTTGAGATCAAATAGGTCATGTATGCAGCCATATAATGTCTCAACTTCTGGGACACCCAGATTAGAGCGCAAAACATCTTTTCCACTAAGGAATAACTGGATTCACAGGGTGTGAATTTCTTACTGATGTAATAGATGGCTCTTTGTTTCTTGCCTGTTTCGTCGTTTTATGCTAACATGCATCCAAAAGCATTTTCTGATACAGACATGTACAACAGCAAAGGACTTCCTGGCCTAGGCGGGACCAAAACAGGTGGATTTGACAAGTATCTCTTGATTGTGTCGAAGGCTTTCTGACAGTCCTCTGTCCATTTAGTTGGAGCATCTTTCTTGAGTAGTTTGAGGATCGGCTCTATGATCACTGTGGACTGGGCAATGAAACATCCAATGTAATTCAACCTTCCTAAGAAACTCATGACCTCTTTCTTTGTTCTCGGTGGTGGTAGCTCTTGGATTGCTTTGATCCTGGTGGGATCTAACTCAATACCACCATGATTGACTACGAACCCTAGCAATTTTCCGGCAGGCACTCCAAATGCACATTTTGCAGGATTCAACTTCAAATCGTACTTGCAGAGTCTGTCAAATAATCTTCTTAAAGGTTCGAGGTGGTCCTCAACTACCCGGGATTTGATGACGACATCGTCCACATACACCTCAATTTCTTTGTGCATCATATCATGAAAGACAGTGGTCATCGCCCTCATATAAGTAGCGCCGACGTTCTTGAGTCCAAAAGGCATTGCCCGGTAATGATACACTCCCCATGGTGTAATGAATGCAGTCTTTTGAGCATCTTCTTCATCCATCAATATCTAATGATAGCCTGCGTAACAATCCACAAATGATTGCACCTCATGCTTGGCGCAGTTATCAATAAGTATGTGAATATTTGGTAGTGGGAAATTATCCTTTGGGCTAGTGCGATTGAGATCGCGGTAGTCCACACAAATCCTTATTTTCCCATCTTTCATTGGTACCGGGACTATGTCACGACCCAACCGGAGGGCCATGATGGGCACCCGGTGCTAACCCACCCGGGCACCTCTTATCGTACATTCATGTTAACATCTAGGTGAGCCACATGGCCTACTCATGATTTCTACACATCAATAGTGTTATATCCCGTATTTTGAGTAACGGGACAACTCGAGTGAATTATGAGAAGTTAGGGACAAGGCTATCCCGAGAGACTTGCGATTGTTTTAAAGGCTTAAATTGTGTATGATTTTAATGTCTTGGAAATGTTAAGGAAACATTTGGAGGAATTTTCCATTTTTAGTAAGTGTGCTATTTTTGGAAAGTTGAAAATTCTTCAACAAGAAAGGAAAGAAAAACAAAAAAAAAAAAAAACATGGACCATGTGGCCGGCCACATGCATGTGGGCCAAGGCCACATGGATGGCTAATATTTGTAAATAAAAGATGACTTAAGGGGACCATTTTCATCATCTTCTTCACTTGGAATTTTCAAGAAACTTTGAGAGAAAAAAAAAGAAGCCATATTTGGCCAAGAGAGAGGAGAAGAGAGACCAAGAATTGATCAAGAAAAAAATAATTTCCTCATGCAAACCTACTAATTCAAGGGTGCTCATTAACGTGGAGGTGTTATTTGAAGCGTTGGATTGCTTGTTTTCTCTATTGACCAACTTTGGGCAAGTTAAGAAGTTGAAGAAGAAAGGTGAGTTCTAATTATTTTTTTATGTGTTATGAATGGTTCATATGTGTTGTAGTATGCTAAAAAGGAAGAAATTCATGTTAGAAGTTGAGTTGAAGTTGAGGCCGTGTAAGTGGTGTTTGGCCGTGTGTGTGTGTGTGTGGTGAAAGTCATGAATTAATGTTAACTAGCATGTTTTAAATGTTGTGGAGTGAAGAAAAGAATGAAAATCATCTTTGTGTGTAATTATGGGTGTTGGCCGAATGGCCTCCTTTATGTGGTCTTGAATGAACAAATTGTCGTTGGCGGTTTCGTTGTCGTCATTATGGATTTTATAAGGAAAAAATGCAAGTTGATGACTTAGAATGATGTTATGTTGGTTATGGCATGATTTGAGAACTTATGTGAATTTTATGCAACTTTTACCTTTATGAATATTGCATTGTTAGTATGTGGATTAATGTTGTAAATCATGAATTTGGAAGATAAGAATGTGTTTGGTGTTGCTTTCGGGTTTGGAGATGAATTCGGGTGAGTTGGAGTATGGTTTGAGTTGTTTGGAGAATTGTGCGAATTGGTTGAAATGTTCTTGAATATTGTTTGAATGGTTTTGAATTAGTAATCAAATGTATAAATGTCGATATCGGTTTGAATGTAAGTAGTTGAGGTACGTTATTGGAATATTATGAATGTTGTTGAATTATGTAGAAAAAGAGCCATTAAGGTTAGAATGTATTTTGAGTTAATTGTTGATGTTGTAGCTTGGTTATTGGTTTGGTTGTTGTTGAAATGGCGAGTTGAATCTCGTGGATGCTATATGTATGGGGGAGATGCTTGCCCAAATTGTTATAGAACAATATTGGTTAAGCTTGGAAATCGTGAGTCTCATGAATAGTAACTGGTCAATGTGACCAATTGCAGATTTTTGGCAGAACGGGAAGTGAATTTGGAAAGGCGTAAGAAGCATATAAGGTATGTAAAGCTCTCCCATTTCTTCTTTTGGCACGTCTTAGATGTACTAGGCTCGAATTTGGACCTTGGGGACAACTCTACTCCTCGGAATTTACGTCCAAAAACGGCCCATTTTCATTCAGTAGAATTGAAGTGAAAATTGTGCGAATAGTTAGAAAGATTGTTTGAACCTCTAGGACTTGTGTAAGTGAAATCCGAATACCTTAGAATCTTTATGAATGACGTTATGAAGTTCAATATATGTAATTTATATACGCCACCTCATTTGACTGAGGTAGGCCCACTTTGTCCGGTTATTCTTATTAACCCGTTTGAACTACTTTTGAATTAAAAATTAAGGGATATTTTAAACTACCTTTCCAACTCCTAAAGATTAACGATATAATTATTTATTTGAATCATATGACCTACTTTGGGAATTGTAACTACTTTAGGTAGATTAGTTTGGTACAAAACTTTCTGATCTCCGAAAGGCTCATGCTCTGGTTGTTATCAAATGTTTGCTATAAGGTCTATCATCCAAGTTATGATGATCGAGTCTCTACAAAATATTGTATGTTTGGTATTGCATATGGTTTTCTCACTACTTATAAGAAACGTGCAAGCTTTATACGTCTTTCACCGAGTCCCGGGCCGGTATGTAATCGTGCACGGTCTCATTGCATTGTTCACCGAGTCCCTCACTAGAGGGCCGGGTACGCTATATAATATACATATATGATGATCTGATGGTGTGATGGTATGGGGATGGCGGCCAGGATGGCATTTGATAATCCTACTCACCGAGTCCCTCACTGGAGGGCCGGGTATGGCATATGCATATGATTACATGCTTACATGACTACTATACATGATGTTTACATGACTTTATTCACCGAGTCCCTCCCTGGAGGGCCGGGTACGTTATATGTGCATAATGACTTGATGATATGATATGGATATACATGATATACGATTCACGGGTAAGTTTTGATTTCCTAAGTTCTGTACTTATTTCGATGCAGTCTAGCTCGGTTATGATCCTATTTATTGTGTTCTGTGCTTTACATATTCAGTACATATTCCGTACTGACCCCCTTTCTTCGGGGGCTGCGTTTCGTGCCGCGCAGGTACCGACGCTCAGTTTGAGGATCCACCTGTCTAGGCCATCTATCCTGCTTTGGGGAGTGCTCCTTGGAGCTCATACATTTTGGTATATATTTTCTTTTGATACATATGTATACTATTATTCGGGGGTACGACGGGGCCCGTCCCGTCATATGATTTCGCTATTACGTTTAGAGGCCGTGGACATGTATGTGGGTTATGGCCATATACGTACGGTGCGTGTATGTATTATATGTATGGGCGGTTTATCCACCGCAGCAGCCTTGTCGGCTCGCCTATATATGTGTATATGAATATGGTGGCCCTGTGTGGCCTCTATTGGTATTTTCTGCGTGCAGGTAAATTCTGGTTAGTAAGAAAAACAGAGGAAACTCTGCCCAAATTTTCTTTACATACTTGAGCTATTATTTTTGGCTTATGGTACGTACGGGTGCCCAGATCGGGCGCTAGCCACGGCCTACGGGGTTGGGTCGTGACAAATAGCACTAATCTCATTGGGCAATGACACATTTTTATCATCATCAACAACTATGCCCACATCCATATACACAAGCCGACGAGGCTAGCAAAATGATATACAAAATACAAGTCGACAAGGCTAAAAGACATCTAACTATACACAGCTGTCTACGAGCCTCTAAAGAGAATATGTAATATCATATAGACGGGACAGGACCCCGCCATACCCATATGTATATACACAAAAGAATGGTACCAAAAGCTGCAGCTCCGGATCAAATAGAGCTCCTCTATGCAGTCCCTGAACGAATAATCTATGGATCAAGTCTGTCTCCCTGTCCACCTGCGGGCATGACGCAGAGTCCACAAACAAAAGGACGTTAGTACGAATAATGTACTGAGTATGTAAAGCATAATCAACATCATAGTAGAAGCATAAGAAATAACATAAGATAGGAGAATCATGAGATAATAGAGCCATTTGTACCTCTAGTGGCAATAATTCTGTTTTCTTACCCATTTTCCAATAGGAACCTTCCATTTATAATGCTTACTCATATATGTATATATTAGTATCATACCTTACCATGATTGTTCGGTGTTTTACCTACCCGGCCATGACAAGGCTCGGTGTTATACATACCTGGCCCTACCAAGGCTCAGTGTTATCCGTACCCAACTGCAGTGGTGTGCACACGATAGGTATCATACCCGGCCATATAAGCGCGGTGTTACATAATAGTCATACATACTTAGACACGTATACATAAGAGTCCATAAGTATTATCATATCATTATCATCATCGTTTTTTTGTTACATCTATCCTTAGAGGATCAACTATCATATAAGAGAGGTAATAGCATCGTGAAAGTACCAAGGATCACGAGCTTTAGTAATTTTTAGAGATAGAGTCATTTGGAAGACATTATGGAACTAATGAGAGAATCATGCCTTAATGAAAGAAGGGTTAGCCTTACATATCTCTTTGTCTTCTTAACTAATTAACGTTCACCGTCAAAGCTTGAACAATCTACATTTAGAAGGATTCATACCATAGTTAAGCCTTAATGATACTCTTAAATACAAACTAGAACAATTCATGATCTAATGAAAATTGGGCAGCATTTCCCCTATTTCCTCAACTTCCACCATATTACAAAACAACTCCCAAATAACTACAATAATATCCACAATATCATAATCAAGTAATCACATTCCATTAAGTCTTCAAAATTCATTCTCATGCTCAACTTATACTAACAACTTCACACCCATTCTTAGCACATTTTCATACAATGCTTCCTCATCACTATTACTACCTTCCATAACAAGATTATACCCATATCATACTAAGGATCACGACTCAAGTTAGCTTACTACTCAAAAACATCACGACCCAAGTTGTTCAACAACCAAACATTCATGATGACATGAAATAAGCATGAAAACTAACCTTTTATCTCATAAGAATGAGCTTTGGAGTAGCTATCAACTTATATAAAAATCCTAGCTTCAATACCCAAGAATTTCTTGTAGTCTACTCACCCTAGCAAGACTTCTAACATATGGATATCTTGATTCTTGCCTCTTGATCTTTGTTTTCTCTTGGGTTGGAGTGGAATATGCTTGGAGAAGGGTTTGGAGCTCTCAAGACTTGTGGAAATGTGAGAAATGAAATAAAAGAGCAAGGGTCATCTATTTATACAAAAATTAAAAAGCTGCCCGATGGACTTATATGGACCACTTATACGGTCCGTATAAGTGGACCGTACAACACCACCATGAAAATATCCCTTTCTGTAAAGATCATGTAATACGGACCCTCATTATACGGACCGTATAAGTGGTCGTATAACTCACATTTATCCGAAACTTTCTCTCGTTGATTCGTTTGATTTTCAATCCTCGTGGAAACTTCTTGGCACTTATATATTACTTCATTAACCATACAATAGGCCCTATAGCAGCCTCTCAAGATGTCACCAAATAAATATTAGCTCAATTATAGTGAAAACCTTTCCGAATACGACTTACATTTCACTTTCTCCAACAAACTAAATTTCACATATTCATATGACTTCAAAATCTTATAGTATGCAATTTAAGCTATCTAATACTTCCCTAAATATTGTAAGGATTTTATAATCGCCTTAAGCTCACATTAGCCTATTCACAAGGCAACAAATCCGAAATTTTTGAGTTGTAACAGACTATGTTTGCCAACCATGTCGGGTACGGTGTCACCTCATCAACCCCTGGCTGAATCTGCTTTTCTACTTCTTCTTTAATCCGGATGCTGACAACGGGCTTAGGCTTTCTGATTTTCTATTTTACCGAGGTAAATCCTTCGAGGATCGGCAACCTATGGGCAACAATATTTGTACTCAAACCCGACATATCGGTGTATGACCAAGCGAAGACATCTTCATACTCTTTCAGCAGACTCTGATACCCTTCTTTTTTAGCTTCTGTCAAGTGAAAACTTATCCTAGTTTCCCGAACCAACTCCTCACTTCCTAGATTAACTGCCTCTGTTTTCTCTAGGTTTGGCATTAGTTTGTTCTCATATTCTTCTTCGACATCTATCAACCCTTAACGGTTCAGTTATCTTTTCTTCTTGATCGTCATTTTGTTCATCGTCATTTTTACTTGTTTTGTAACATGTCATGACATTATTTGTGGCCTCTCGTATTATTCTTTATAAAACAAAATAACACGATTATTAATCATGCAAAAGCAATTTTAATCTGCGTATTATATAATCTCACACACACACACACTATATATATATATATATATATATATGTATACATATATTTATATATGTATACATGCATTTACATATATTTATATAGGTATATTAAAATGATTTTGTCTTTATTATGATCTTTGAAGCGTTTTCCTTGAAATTTGAACGAGTGACACAAACTGTGGTCCTGACTCGGAATGGAACATCGAGCCATTTCCGTTATTAAACAACACGTAAATAAAACATGAAAAGGTGATAAGCCAGGCCTCAAAGCCGACTTTCGCCATTTTTTCTGAAAATGAGCATTCTTTCTACTACAGAGTGAACAACGGGGTAGAAGTCCATCCGCTTATTGTCTCTCCTGGTTCAGCATGGCGAATCTCTAATGCTTCAAAGCATTCTTCAATGATGGCTGCGCATTCTTCATCCTAAAACAACGTCCTTAAACCCTCTTCTGGATCCTCGCTGTTATGACCCAATGGGCATGCTGTGAAGGACTGGTATAGGTGAGGGAATGGCTTTCTCATCTCAACGGGGCCTCTCAGCCCATATTCTACTTCTTCTTCTTTTTCTACCTCACATGGCTTGTATCCAACCCCAAATCGATACTTCCCATATTTGATACTCACTGCTTCTCTGATTCCTTGTATGTTCTTTCCTAAACCTTTCCCGGGCTCAAAACCACTCCTTATCGTAGTTGTAGTGACCATTTTGTAGACCAGTGGCATATGGGTATCTTCATTATCTCCCCTACGATCTACCATGGCTAGCTCAACAGTGTGAAAATCAGCGCCCACTGGCGACTTCTCTATGACTGGCACAGAGTTATCTGGATAGTTGTGGACACTTCCCTTGCCGTGAATCACGACTTCTTGGTCATCCCATATGAATTTGAGAGACTGGTGTAACGAAGATGCTACAACCCCGGCGGCGTGCAACCATGGTCGGCCCAATAATAGGTTGTAGCTTGTTTTGATGTCGATGATGATGAACTCCACGGGGCCCATTTGTATGTGTAGATCTATTTCTCTAATTGGGTTGCTGGTCACGCCATCATAAGCTTTACGTTGGTTCGACTCTAACGAATCTTGCCAGTATCATACCCGAGTTATTTCAGAGTCGTCACAGGGCATACATTCAACCCAGCTCCTCCATCAATTAGCACTTGAGGAATAATCTTGTCATGGCACTTGACTGTTATGTGCAAAGCCTTATTGTGAGCCTTACCTTCTCTTGGTAATTCATCATCAGAAAATGATAGCCTATGCGCTCGTACAACATACCTCACGATCTCGGCCAATGTTTCACTTGTAGTGTCGGCGGGCACTTGGACTTTATCCAAAGCTTGTATCAAGGCTAAGCGAAGTTGAGATGAACTAAGTAGTAATGACATTGCTGATATCCTGGTAGGAGTCTTATGCAGATGCTCAATAATCGAATAATCCTTAATTGGCATTTGCCTTCAGAAGTTTTCAACTTCGCCTTCAGTGATTGGTCTTTTCTGAGGGTTTTCGCGACGTGGTGCTTCGTGCATAGGTTCTTTTGGGGCATAACATCTTCCTGATCTGGTCATGCCCTGCACCACAGTAGCTATCTCTTTTTCTTTATTGACCATCATTTGGTGTGGTGGTTTGATCACAAAGGGTGCATTCTCAATTGATCCTGATGTTTTGAGTATGAATAACTCGTTATGAATTCGAACGACTGTTGAGGGATATTTGAGCATGAAAGGATCTCTTTTGGCTATGGCAGATATCTCAGACTTCTTTGTCAAAGGGCCTAACACTTATTCCTGCTCCTGTAAAGACAATGAGGCAACGGTGCTCTCTAACCCTTCCATATCTAGACGAATTATTACCAGGCTCTCTTCCCATTCATCACCTCTTTCTATCATGTGAATTTGGTTTTCTCCATGCTTTAGGAGAGGATTTGTGTCCACATTTGGAGGAGTTGGTTCTAGGACAAGCTCATAATTGTCAATCATATCCTGTAATTTGTGCCTTAGGTTTATGCAATATTCGGTGGCATGGCCAACTTGGTTAGAATGATAGGCGCAAGTGATATTTGGCCTGTACCATCGATCCATGGGATTAGCAGGTTTTGGTGGCACAACGCTTATTTGCCCGACATCTCTTAGCTTGGCAAATAAACTTGTCCTTGATTCTGGAAAAGGAGTGAACATTCTCATAGGTTTCCTTTGGGGTGCCTCATAGTTCGCTGGCGGAGGCTAGTTCTGGAAAGTCTGGTTTGGCGGGGCTTGGTTATTGGGTGCTGACATTCGATAATTTGGTCGTGGAACTTAGTTGATTGGTGTGGGTATTTGATAATTTGGTTGTGGAGCTTGATAGCCGGGTTATGTGTAGCACACAGACATTGGGCTATATTGGGGTGAAGTGGTTATATAGTTGGTTGGTGGAGGTGATTGGTAGTTATCTGAATTTTTGTGGGATACCTCTTTTCCTTAGCTTTTCGGGCTAGTAGCTCTAGAAACATAGGCTATATCTTCTCTTTTCTTTTTGCCACCCATGGCACCAGATGCACCTGATCTATTTAGTACACTAACAATTCTGCCGGTCTTGAGGCCATCCTCGATATCTTCCCCAACGGCAACTAAATCTGCAAAGGAACTCCCTTTCATAGTTATCATCTTGTCAAAGCAATCAACTTCTTGGTACCGTATGAATGCGGCTACTAGCTCAGCTTCAGTCATGGGTGGTTGCACACGCACTGCTTTGTCTCTCTAGCGACTAGCATATTCTCGGTAGGTTTCAGTCGATTTCTGATGAATTTTCTCCAATGAGAAGCGATCAGGCACGTTTTCCACATTGAAGTGGAATCTTTCCATGAATGAACTAGCCATTTCTTCCCGTGTTTTCCATCGGCTAATGTCTTAAGAGATAAACCATTCCATAGTTGTTCCTGACAGACTTCGACTAAACAACCTCATGAGCAAAGCTTCGTTTCCGCCATTTCCAACCAACTGGCTGCAGTAAGCCCTCAAGTAGGCCTTGGGATTGCCCGACCCATTAAAGTGATCAAATTTGAGAATTTTGAAGCCTTTTGGGAGACCCAGGTCTGGATGTATGCACAAATCAGAGTATCTTAACCCCTCTTTCTTTTTAGAGCCATTTTCTAGTTCAGCGATTTTCTTCCCCATCTCCTTCTCTATTTTGTCTATTCTTGCTTCAAAAAATATTTCCATGTTCTCCAATTCTGGCGAAGAGTCAATATGGGTGAGATGGTCTTTAAAAGTGACATTTGGTTGTATGGGATGGGTCACAGGAACTCCTGTTGCCCGAGGGGCTTGATAAGCATTTGTGTTTGTAGCGTGAGCTGGTGTTTGAAAAGCTGGGGTTTGGTGGGAGGAACTCCCCACATGGGTGGTATTTCGGCATAGTGGAGTTTGAAAGGTAGCCCAGTCTGGGTTTGAGGGAAATGATCCGGAATTGGTAAATCCAAATTTAGGAAAGTGGGTGGAGGTCTCCTAGCCTCAGCATTAGTAACATTTTCTTTCTCGGCCCTCAGGCGGTCCGCTTCTTCTGCTCTCTTCACCAATTGTCTCATCAGCAGACCGACAACCCTCTTCTAAAGGCATTCCAATCTATGTCGGTACATGTTGGGTACCTTCTACTAAAGCATTTATGTTCAGTGGTGAAGTTTCAGGCATGTTTTCTTCTTGAGAGTTTAAGGACGCTGCGGTAGCTTTTGTTTGAGTAACTAGTGCCAGCGAATCGACCCCTGTCTCTAAGAGAAAACAACTTAAAAGCTTTCAAGTTAGCGTTAGGTTTAAGCACGAAACACAAAATATCACGTTATCTGCAGTTTATAGCACATAGAATCATATATTTTGTTTCAACTCCTTGATCGATTCACATTCCAAGGGTATTTTGGTCTTTTTGTATTTTTGGGAATACTGATTTTCGGTAACTAGTTTGTATAGTTGATTTGCTTCTACCCGTCCTATACTAAGGGGGATTTTAGGTTTTTATTATAAAAGGACCGAGTCTTAAATAAACTGCCTACGTATCCCACTAAAGGAAAATCAGGTCCATCCGTAGTTCAGGCATACACAGAAAAGGTTTTTCCTATGTTACCTGAAACTTAGTTTTTTTACCCTGACCAGGCCTTACGTAGGTTTCCCATGTATCCCCAACAGGACATCAGGTCGGCGTGGTTCCGTTTACATAAAAAAGGAAAGGGATACTCTTATTTATTGAAAGCAGTAAAAGGATACTTATGTTTTTCTACCCAACCATACTAAACAGGTTTTCATTGTCTTCTTCATCTCTTATCCTCGTCCTCCCGCGATTATCTAAACATGACCTTCATTCATGAGGCGTTCCAGCTCAAGCTTGAAATTCACACATTCTTCAATGTCGTGGCCGGGGCGGCCATGATGATACACACAAACCCTTTCTTTTGGAGATCCTGGGCGACCCTGATAGGATTGTGGCACTGCTCTTATCTTTTTCACTCTACATAGTAGGGAGTGGATTCTGGGGTACGACTCTTCGAATTTGGAAAAGTCGCTCCTCCAGAACCTAACTTTCATATCCTTTCTGGGTGGTTTCTTCCTTGGTCATGAGTCAGGAGAGAGTGGAGCCCCATAGTTGGCTAATTCTCCCTTGGTCAATCCATTGGATAAGCTTTCTTTCCAATGCTCCACACTCATTGGCGGTATGTCCTGACTGACTTCAGTGGTAGAGGCATTTTCTGTAAATCATAGAAGGAGAGCATGGTGGCATATGATTTGGGCTATGTGCGTACACTCCAATGCTTCCCAAAGTCTCTAAGAGTTCTTGTTTTGACAGCTCTACTGGTGTACCCCAATTGTGTGATCTTGTGCCTTTAGAAACAATTGTGCACGAAACTGGAGGTTCCTCGAGCTGAGATTCGTGCGGGTCTCGATAGGCTTTCAGATTGGGGATAAGTAATTCATCATTTCCATATGGTATGGGGTCAAGCCCTTCTTGTTGACTGAGTAGGACATAATTCCTAAGTGGTGCTTCAGGTGCCTTTCCCCATTTTACCCGATTGGCAGGGTGTTGCTTTGTTAGTTCCTCAACATAAGCTAGGAGAGTTTCTGCTTCTTTCATTTTCTCATTGGCCGCCTTAGTGGTTTGTACAGCCTCTTTCATTCTAGCAGTGGCTAGGGCCATTATATCATCCCATTGTCGATTTTTCTGACTTGTTTCTTCCATTTCTCGTCGTCACTGACTAGGTTGACGTAAGGTGAAGTTGCACTCATGCTGTCTGGAGTCTCCATTTCCTAGAAGCAAATCTACCTTTTAAAAGTGGATCTAAATTTGTTTTGATGGTTATTTTCTTTGGTTTTTCTTTTGGGTAGTAGCCGGAATGTGGACCAATCAAGAATTCCAGCAAATTACATGATTTTCACACAAAGCAGATATATCAAGTAAGCATTTAGATAATATATAATTCGCTTTCCTATACCTCGTTGCTCCGAGGCTACTAGCGTATGAAGCAAAATTGTGCCATATGTAAAACAAATGTATTGTTCCCAAAGATAAAATCCCCAGTGCTTTTCATTAATGATATTTTCCCAAGTGGGATTACAAGGCTTTTAAAATAAATGCAATAATTAGAAAAAGTCCACTCCACGGACAGAAATCTGCTCTCTATCATCTCGCGCCTTCTTGGCCCTTCAAAGGGCAGTCTGAATAGCTGCATGTGCTGGCATCAATGTTGTCCCAAACCATTGACCCCTCTGATCGTCAGTCAATGATGTCCCTGTATCTATGGGTCCTTTGACAAAAGTGTCAAGCCATTCCAAGCTCTTCAATGAAGCATTTGCCTCATCTGTCAAACTCTCAATTATCTTTTTATCATTGTTACACCTCACATTTTTGTACATTTGAATATCCCGAGTTAATGGCGAGAAGTTAAGGACAAGACTATGTTCTAAAATTATTTTAATGCATTAGTAGGTTATGAGCATTATTTATGGACGTTGGTAGTATGGAAATAATGAGAAAGGTTAAGGGTAAAAAGGAAAATTCGGAAAAGGGTTCATGGAAATATTATGGAAGGCTAAGGGCAAAATGGGAATTTCACAAGAAGTCTTGAAAATCTTGGAAGGGGCCAAACTTATGTGGCAAGACACCTAGTCTTTTTTTTTTGGATTAAATTTTAAGAAATTTCAAGAAAATTCTAGACAATAAAGAAAAGGAGGGAAAAGAAAGAAAAATCTAGAGAGGGGGCATGTGCCCCTCACATGCAAGTGAATTATATATGTATATATATATATGAGGAGTGGTCATATTTTTTAAGAAGAGAGAAAGAAACAAGAAAGAAAGAAAGAAACAAAAGAAAAAGAGAGAGAGTCACGGCCATGGTAAGTCGAATTCAGCCATGGCAAATGATCATGGAAAAAATATTTTCTTCTTGTTTTCCCACTAATTAGAAGGTCCTTTACGATGTGGAGGAGTTGTTGGAAGGAGAAAACTATCCGTTCTTGCAAAAGAGGTTCCTAGCCGAGTGGGAGTTGAAGGAAAAGGTAAGGTGCAATCTTGTTTTTCATATGTTATGCATGGTTGTGGACGTGTGATAGTGTGTTGAGATGAATGGAATTCATGAAATGAAGATGTTGGTGTGTGAAGCCGTGTGTATGTTATATGGTATAGGAGTGAAGAGTTAAGTTTATGAAGCATGTTGATTGTTATGTTATGGACTATGTGATGAATAAATGAATAAAAATTCATGAAAGTGGGTATGTTGGAGTCTAGCCGTGAGTATGGTTGGTTGGTGTAGGAAGAACGAATTAAATTAGTTTAGTGTTCTTGGTTGATTGTGGTGTAGATTCTAGGATGAAAATGAGTGCTTGACGATTTAAATTGAAGATAAGATTGTTGTGGGCTGATTTGGAGCTTAGTGTGTCTTGAATATACTTTCTTGAAATTATGGAAATAAATGTATTGTTGGTGTCCTTATGGTATTTGGAAGATTTCGGGTACTATGGTATGTTGTTTGGGTCGTTTGAACATAGTGAAGTGTTTTTGAAATTTGTTTAAGTGGTCTCGGATTAATACTCGAATATGCGAGCATTGATGATAGCTTGAAAATATATAATTGGAAGGTTGTCGAAATATGTGGAGATGACTTGTTGATGTTAGAATATATTTGGATATGCTATTGTTGGTTTTGTTGTTAATATTGTGGCCGAGTTCCATTCTCGGGTTGTTGTTGTTGAATTGGGCCGAGTTAGAATCTCGGGGATGGCGCATTTACAAGGGAAATGCTGCCGAAATTTTGGTAGACAAGTGTTACTTCGAGAATTTACTTCTAGATGCTCAAGTTGACATTTGGTAAATGTGACCAAATCGTAGATTTTGGCGGATTTGCAAATTGGATTTGGAGCAAGAAGGAGCAAAGAGGTATGTAAGACTTTACTTTCCTTCTTTGGCATGTCTTAGATGTAATAGGCTTGAACACGGGCCTCGGGGATAATTCCTTTCCTAGAAAACCGAGATTGAAATTAGTTACTATTCATTCGTAGAATTGAAATAGAAATTGTGCAAAAGGTGGGAAAAACCTCCTAGACCTCTAGAACTTGCATAAACAAGACCCGAGTACCCTAAGACTCTCTTAAGTAATGTCATGAAACGTATTATACATCAATTGTGTACGCCGCCTCATTTGACCCGAGGTGAGCCCATTGTTCCCGGATTTCCTTCAGTTCTCCGGTTACTCACCGACAAATGTTGTAACTATTCTAAGGGGAATATTTTCATGATGAAAGTGATGACGATGATGTAAAGGAAAGAACATGTTTATGACTCCATGACTATGAGCCTTAAGTCAAGAATTCAATGCGAATATGAAAGAGATAGACTAGTCCTTGATCTTCGATTCTACCCTTTAGCTATAGTATTATTTTCTAAGGATTTCAAAGTCTACAAACAAACGCATATGATGTCCATGATCTCATTCCATGTTTTCTCTTAATGATATCTCTCTCCGTTGATAGTCTCGCCTTAAAATACTCGTTCCTTCAAGGTGAGACAAAGCGATCCCGTTAATCCATAATGTAATCGGAGGTCACCGACCTTACGTCACTCCGATAGACACATGACCTTCCTTGGACTCCCATGCATGCTGTTTATATGATAATGTATATGATGCATGATATTGATGAATGTACCTGTATATGTGGGGAATGGGGAGGGCAACTGTGTCCACCTGATTCAGCTGGCTTATCATCCCGGACGCGGGATGCCCGGACGCGGGATATGGGAGAGCCGTACGCGGCGTCTGTTATGTGATGTATGATATATATATATATAATATGATATACTTGGGACACTGTTGGGGAGGGGGGTGGGAGAGCCGATGAATTCGGCGTCTGTAACTGCAAGTAAAAAGTACCGTTTTCCGAAAAGTATCTGTTTTCTATGTACAAGAACAAGAAACACCGTATTCAAAAAAAAAAAAAAAAAGGAAAAGTAGGCATGCATGGAATCCGCCCTCAGCGGCACGCACATGTACAGGTTCCTTTCAACCTATGATATGCTTTATAGTTCTATGCAGTTACCGTCCATATGTACAGGTTATCCTCTTATCTCATCACAGATTCTATAATCCCATGGTATTGTTGTTCATAACTATGTTCCGGTTCGTATTATTATTCATGTCTTACATACTCGACATTGCTCGTACCGACCCTTTTCTTCGGGGGGTCGCGTTCATGCCGCGCAGTACACCTGACGGATAGAAGCTAATATAGAAGATGTTCCAAGACGTTGGCGAGCTCCGTTTGGCCCGGAGTGTTGCCGAGTCGTAGCACACGTGCTGCAGATTTCGATCACGCTAGAGACTTTGCGTACGCAGTCGTGGGTACCAAGAATAACACCGTCGCTGGCTTCATAGGCCAATGTGTCAGTTTGTATTATGATACAAGTTTTATACAGTTACAAATTCGAGTTGCTCGGAAAGCAACAAAAAGAATATTTTTAGTAAGCTTTGTCTTGTGTATTTGACTTAAAGGAAAAAAAAAATTTACGCATGGAATAAGAGTCAGAGGGTTCGCTCGGCCCTAGGTAAGGGTCGGGTGCCCATCACACCCTGATCAAGATCGGGGCGTGACAATCATATTCTATTTTTGCTCGATGATCCATTTCTCTTCCTTTCATTTTTCGTTTCATTCTTCTAACTTGGATTGCATTCATGGCTTCCCTATCCTTGGGAAATTTGTACAGATATGGTCCTGGAGTGGCAGTATCAGCTAACTCAGCTCTAAGCCACTCGTAGTAATTTTCATCATGACTTGGGTTGTTTGGATCCTTATCCAACTCATTTTCCCTTATCACATTCTTCCAATCTTTTTGAACATCTTTTATACCTTCGATGCGACCTTCTTCATAATCTCATATCAAACTGTCTAAGAACACTTAATGGTGTGTAGGGTCTGATTACCCTAATTCCCATAAGTGGTATATACGGGCATCTCCGGCTCTTAACACAAATAGTCTCGGAGTGAAAATCCGGTACCCTCCACCTGATATGTTCTTCTCTCAGTCTGGAAAAATGTGAGCCCATCCTTTTTTATCCTGAATCCCACAAAGCATAGCAGCGACTCCCAAATCATCCTCTCTCAGGGCCGGATCTCGGCGGGTAGGTAGGCCATTCCTATCCAAATGCTTAAGTATCCACCATTGGACTAAGATGTTCCAACCTTGGAAGTAGTAATACTGGTCGCGATGTTTTCCCAAAGCTCGGCATATGCCTGAAAAGCTAATGGGGATGATGTCAAAATATTTGGTAAGCCTATTTGTTGTGACTCCTCTAAGAACAAAGACGGGCAACAAAGACAACCTGGGTGTCAATAGCTAAGGAGGTATTTTAGGAAATACCATGGTCCCCAATAGGCAAGTGATAAAGGCTAGAATTTGATTGGCTTCCCAGGATTGGGGTGAAGAAAACTCAAGGATGTGGTTCTCGTACCCCTGTTTGGATGAATACTTCCCATATAACTCTCTAAAGGCTATAGTGGGCCCCTGTGCCCACTCGGCTTTGTTAACAGCAAACATGTCTTTGATTGGGGTAGGTTTGTGAGGGATAAGGATATTTTGGGCTAATTTCTTTTTGGTTATGACGGCACTTTCTACACTTTCCATGACATTTCTAATCTCTTCTAAAGTGGTATTCATCTCTTTCTCTCCAAATTTGAACACCATTCTGTCGTTGTCCTAATAACCGGTAATGATCTCTAGCAAACCCGAATCCCCTGTCATATCCATTAATGAAGGCAGATGCCCTACACAACTCTTGATTTCTTTCTTCTGATCATTAGTCAAACCTTTCCACCATATCACTAAACTTGGTGGTGGACCCACAACCATATCAAACTGCACATCAGGAGACATCTGTAAGACAAAACAATGTTAGTTCCCTGCCCCCGAGAACAGTAATTTATTTCACACATGGCACAATAATGCTTCCAAATAACAAATAGTGGGATGCAGTGTCTTCCGATTTTTACACCATCTGAACACAGTAGGGTGTTTTTCCTGTCCGATTCAGGTAGGTCTGAGATACCCAAACCGGTATATGGTCAGCATGCGCTATATCATTAGGGATTTGGTTTCGCTCTACACTAATTATTCTAAAGTGGTTTTCAAGCGAATGACATAGGTTACCCAAGCGGACAAGCTGGGGGTGGGCTCTCAAAGGCTGTGGGATGACCGCATACCCACTCGAACTTAGAGACCTCCAAAGAATATATTAAGAGTTTTTTAGTGAAGGTATGACCGCAGCTCATCCCGCGTCGTCATCCTTTAGCAAAATACAAAATAAATGCCAGGATTGGCGGAGTATGCATGTATGAATGACAGTTATATTTTGCGGAAATTTAAACACATAATAATTTATATCACTTAAACAATCTATATCATACAAACACACAAATAATTGGAACCCTTATGGTTAGAACTTAGAAGTCCCCAGTGGAGTCGCCATCTGTAGCGTGTCATATTTTTTCTGATTCACATTTGCACTTGCCTCATTTAAAAGGAAAGTGTCCCGGGGAAGTACGGTTGTCAATCATACCGGGAAAAATAAAAAAATATACTTCTACGTAATGGTACTCTAAATGAACTTATTTTTTAGAGTCGCCACCTAATTTTAGGAAATTAGGAAAACCAGTTCGAAAAGGGTTCATTCAAAACGGTTAAATTTTAAAAGAATGCTAATCTAACCAAAGTATGGGTAAGGAATTTGGTGATTTCCCGGGGAAGGTGTTAGGCACCCCGGTATTAAGGATCCGCTCAATTGCGGTTTACCTACGGGTTCTAATAATAAGTTTATATAGATATAAATTAGTTTCTGATAAAAATAGTTTCTGTTTTATATTTTCGCAAATAAATATTAGTCATTTATGCAAAAATAGCGCATTTCAAGAATCAAAAATGGTAAAATTTTACTCAAAATTGGCCATTTGGTGTGTCGGACTAGAACGCTTAGGCTAATACCCGAAGACACTTAGCCTAAGTAGGACTCTACATATGTCCACCCACAATAGTTTTGAAAATATATATGTATATGTATTTTTAGTACAGAAAATAATTTTTAACAAAAATAATTTTTAGGCATACTATTATAATTCATATATTAATAGTATACTATATAGTCCATTTTTATTCTATGTTTTGGTCAAGTTTTGCCAAATTTTATTTTTTTATCTAATTCTAAATAGTCACAATTAGTCCCACAAGTTTAGTCCAAATCAGTCCATACGTTCAATGTTATATCCCATATTTTGTACCTTGGGACAATCCGAGCTAACCATGATAAGTTAAGGATAGGACTATTCCGGGATATGAGGTAGAGACTTTTGACCTTCGATTTTGTGTTAAGGCATAAGTTGCTTATGAATTTATTGGCATGGAATATTAAGGAAAATTTGGGGTTAAAAGTTAATTTAGGAAAGTTGGCATTTCATGAAATAATGGCCAAGTTGGCCGTGTGGTGTGAGTGGGGCACCACCCATGGCTTGGCTAATTTTAATTCATCCAAGCCATGTGTGGGCCATGGGACACGCTATATATATATATATATATATATATATGATGATGTGATGATATAGGGATGGCGGCCAGGATGGCATATGATGATTCTATTCACCGAGTGCCTCACTAGAGGGCCGGGACACGCTATGTATATATATATATATATATATATGATGACATGATGACATGATTTTACTTACCGAGTCCCTCACTAGAGGGCCGGGACACGCTATATATATGCATATGTTCATGAGTTAAGTTTTAGAGGCAAGCCTTACAGTTTTCTGGTTACTGTATTGATTTCTATACTCCTTATGTCGGTATGATTCCATCGTATTTCATGCTTTACATACTCGCACATATTCCGTCTGACCCCCTTTCTTCGGGGGCTGCGTTTCATGCCACGCAGGTATATACAGATGAGTAGAAGATGTTCCAGCTGGATTGGCGAGCTCCATTTCCTCCCGGAGTGCTGCCGAGTCAGAGTGCTTTTGTTATGGTATTTGGAGTTATGTTAGAGACTTTGCAGACAGTGTCGTGTATATAAGATGTCAGTTTTGTAAGCGGCTATGTAAGCCGATGTATTATTATGCATTGTGTTACAAGTTTCATATGTTACAGATTTTATTTGATTTGAGAAAGATGAAAAGCTTTCCTTATGCATTCTGTCATGATGTAAGGGCCCAGCATGATTATGAGTATAACGAGAGTCAGCGGGTTCGCTCGGCCCTAAGTAAGGGTCGGGTGCCCATCACGCCCTACCGGAAATTAGGGTGTGACAAATTGGTATCGAGCGCTCGTCCTAGGGGTTGTTCCAAAGTCGTGTCCAGTAGAGTCCTGTTTATGGTGTGAAGCGCGCCACATTTATAAACAGGAGGCTACGGGGCATCTAGGGTGGTTACTCTTCTTTCACCTCTTAGATCGTGCCATAGAGCCAAGTCATAGGAAATGAGATTCCCGACACTAACCTTTGATTGCAGCAGAAGAATGACATCGACAGAAGAAAGTGACGAGCGATATTGGAAGTTACAAAGCACGCAGGTAAGCAAAGGTATGAAAGATGTATATTGAAGTGCGATCGAAATGTGAAGTTGAAAACTGAAAAGGGAGGTAAACAGGAAAATGTAACAGGTGCAGTTCGAGTTGGGCACACGAGGTAAGTATATCATCTTTGTATTATTATTGATACTGGGAGCCCTATGTGGCCGTGATATGATATGGTATGTACATATATATGTTGGCCCTGTGAGGCACTGTTGGTATTTCCTGCGTGCAGGTTTTGAGATAGTAAGAAATATAGAGGAAACTCTGCCGAAATTTTCCCAG
The DNA here is from genome assembly GCF_029784015.1 of Lycium ferocissimum. Lineage (NCBI taxonomy): Eukaryota > Viridiplantae > Streptophyta > Magnoliopsida > Solanales > Solanaceae > Lycium > Lycium ferocissimum. The sequence goes on from NC_081343.1 coordinate 22,591,065, forward strand.
AAATAAAAGGAGAATGAGATATGGGTTGTAATACGACTTGACAGGTCGTGCCAACAGTAATGATAAGACTTGACTAAGCTACGAGTACGGCTGACATCGAGAAAGAAGTTAATTGCTAAATTGAGGATAAAAATAATTAGAAGGTCGATATCGATATGATAAAAGAAATTGGAAAGGGTTTGTGATACTAAGAGACGATTTAGAAAAGGCTGGAAAACCTTGATAGAGAGTTATTTAAGGTACCGACCGAATTGATAAAGGAGGATGGATCACGGTGAGTTTATAGGAAAAGAAGTAATGGTATAATTAAGACAAGAGTACGAGAGAAAAGAATTGCGATGGATATGAATGTATGGATAAGACAACTTGTGAGATATTAGGGATAAAGTGGACCGAAAGGTAAAGGGTTAAGAAGTATTATCATATAGGATTGATCACGAATAAGATATAATGTGAGTATAATGAGGATTGTTGTGAAAATAAGTAAAGCCTAGTGAGAAAGTGGCCAACGCTATGATGTGATCTATGTAGCTAGAATATAAAGGCAAGTGTGAAACGGAAAAGCGAGCCATAGAACGTTTAAGAAAGGCTTATCAAGTTCTGTAGGGAAAGTTTGGAATACGGGTTATATCATAACGAAAATGGTAGCCAGTGTAAGAAAAGAAAGGGTAATTGGAAGAAGGAAATAAGAAGAAAGCGAGATAACAGTGTAGTAATAGATCACGACAGGTGTAGCCAAGGATACGAGTACTATAAGTGACGGGACTGTGAAAGACTCGGTTATAGAAAGGATGAGGAATGAGGTAAAATGAGAGCAGAAATCCAACGACCGATAACCAAGTATTTATAAGTAACGGCGATCAAGATGTGTTTATCACCTTTGGGAATTTGGAAGGCTAGGACGGAAAGTAGTCATATCCATAGGTGAAAAGGGAATATTGAGGATTGAAAAAGGGCTAAAATAGTAATTGTGGAGTCAGAAGAGTAAGAGACCTTTTTTAATTCGGAGGAAGATGTGTTATGGGAATGTTTCAAAATCTGATAAGACTTCAAATTACTCCAGATTACGTGACGGAGGTCATGCGGTGAGGTAGACGTGATTATACCGGCATTAAAGCATCGTATTTCATCAGAGTTCCAAGGTTAAGCGTGCTGGAGTGAGAGCAATTTTAGGATGGGTGACCCCCTGGGAAGTTTACTAAAAATCCTAAAAGGTCAGACACAGGAGAAGCAAATGAGAAGCTAGAGTAGCCTAAGGGAAATTAGAGTATACAGAGTGGGCGGAAACCTTAAGAGGTCGCGTAGGCCGAGGCGGACTAGACCGGTGAAGAAAAAGAAAGTGCATTACAGCTCTAGAATTAGAGTGAGTTCGAGTAGCGTTTGAGAATATTTTGGGAACGAGATGCTAGTAACTATATATATAGAGGTGTGCATGTGGTATCCCGTACATGGCTATATCAGCGGATATGTGTATTCCGGCATCCAACGTCGCGGTATATGGGAGGTATTAATCGGACAGGGTAACGAAGTTCAAGTGAGAAGAAAAATAAAAGGCACGAATGTTACAAGGCAAGCTGATGCTGTTTTCGCTAAAGGATAAGCTTGGGAAGTACTGACACAGTGATATTTGGAAAAGAAAGAAAGTGAGTAGATGAAAGGCGAGGGGCTCAAGTATCGGAATAAAAGTGCCGCCTAATTGAGATTCGGAAATGCGAACATAGGACAAAGTATACTTGGGTAATAGTATAAGTACACCCCTAAAGGGGGGAAGCGAGTGCGAGAGATGCAAGTGTAAGATGAAGGCAATCGACAGATGCTCGGGCTACAGGTAAGATTCCTTGCTGAGACAAGTTGGTAAGATTGAAGAGCCAGCCAAAGGGGTAGAAGCTAGGATGGTAATTGAGATAGTCTTTAAAATTAATTGGAGAGATCTTAAATGATATGACATTGGAAAGTGGATGTTTAGAAAAGGAGTATGACAAGATAGGCTACCAGCGAATGTTAGTACGGAGGGGATAGGTGAAGTAGCATGAATCAAGAGAAGGAAAGGCCGTGACTAAGATTGAACATACTTTATACAAGTTATACAAGGATAGTGATGCCACCTGCAAGTATTGGTATGATAAGAATGAGACTAAGTGAGTACTTGATAAGAAGAATAAAGACCTAGTAATGATAAGGCAGTTATGATATGTTGGGCACACTACAGAAAGATGTAACGATGGTTTAAGCCAATTACTAAAGTAGAACTAGTACTAAGGACAAACCGGACATGGCTATGGTTGAACCGAAGATCTACTCCGATACCGGTTGTAAGAGAAGAGAGGAGAAGGCAAAGGAAAACATAAGGATTAGCGAAGCCACGCTAAGGTATTTTTGGGCTAATGTGAGCACCTTCGCATATTCATGTAAAGATCGCAACATAATGTGCGACCGGAAAGTTGAGAGCCAGATCTGAGTAAAGAGATAATAGAAAGGTTTGAATCAAAGATAAAGAGACGACACGAGATAATGTGCCTAGAATGATACAAGCTGAGTAAAAGGAGATTATACGACAGATTCTCTCAGAATTATACCAGCTAATGATAATTAAAGCAAGGAACGACTATTAGCAGCTCAGAGGCGACAAAAAAATTATATGACGATAATCGACGTCGACATTTAGGGTTCTAGGTTGACGAGTGAGCATTCTTGAAGATATCACCCATGAAAGGTGTAATGAAATTCGACAAGAAAGGGAAGTTTAACCCGAGATACGTTGGACATTATCACAGTGTTCGTAAGGTAAGAAGGTTACGTACTAAAGACATGGCTTTTGTTAAGGTACTGTGGCGGAGTAATAACAGGGAGGAAATGAACTGAGAAGTTGAAGAGAAGGTGAAGAAGAAATATGACTGGTAGATGAAATCGTATCCTATAGTAATAAAGGAACCCCCCCCCCCCGAGATCCTTATAATGCCTTATGAGACTAGTTGAACATTCGAGGACGAATGTTGTAAAGGGGGAAGGATGTTATATCCCGTATTTTGTACCTTGGGACAATCCGAGCTAACCATGATAAGTTAAGGACGAGACTATTCCGGGATATGAGGTAGAGACTTTTGACCTTCGATTTTGTGTTAAGGCATAAGTTGCTTATGAATTTATTGGCATGGAATATTAAGGAAAATTTGGGGTTAAAAGTTAATTTAGGAAAGTTGGCATTTCATGAAATAATGGCCAAGTTGGCCGTGTGGTGTGAGTGGGGCACCACCCATGGCTTGGCTAATTTTAATTCATCCAAGCCATGTGTGGGCCATGGGACACGCTATATATATATATATGATGATGATGTGATGATATGGGGATGGCGGCCAGGATGGCATATGATGATTCTATTCACCGAGTGCCTCACTAGAGGGCCGGGACACGCTATGTATATATATATATATATGATGACATGATTTTACTTATCGAGTCCCTCACTAGAGGGCCGGGACACGCTATATATATGCATATGTTCATGAGTTAAGTTTTAGAGGCAAGCCTTACGGTTTTACGGTTACTTTGTATTGATTTCTATACTCCTTATGTCGGTATGATTCACTTGTATTTCATGCTTTACATACTCGAGATATATTCCGTGCGACCCCTTTTCTTCGGGGGCTGCGTTTCATGCCACGCAGGTATATACAGATGAGTAGAAGATGTTCCAGCTGGATTGGCGAGCTCCATTTCCTCCTGGAGTGCTGCCGAGTCAGAGTGCTTTTGTTATGGTATCTGGAGTTATGTTAGAGACTTTGCAGACAGTGTCGTGTATATAAGACGTCGATTTTGTAAGCGGCTATGTAAGCCGATGTATTATTATGCATTGTGTTACAAGTTTCATATGTTACGATTTTATTTGATTTGAGAAAATTTGAAAAGCATATTGTTCTTCGAAAAGCTTTCCTTATGCATTCGGTCATGATTTAAGGGCCCAACATGATTATGAGTATAACGAGAGTCAGCGGGTTCGCTCGGCCCTAAGTAAGGGTCGGGTGCCCATCACGCCCTATCGAAAATTAGGGTGTGACATTCAAGTCCATATGTTTCGTAAATGTCCAAATCAGTCCCACAATTTTATGAAATCGGTCATTCTCAGTCCAAATCATATTAAGTCAATCTGTTTGAAGTCATAAATCTTATTAAAGTTTACAAAATTGGTTTTACATAGTTTTAGAAATCGGGTTTAGGCAACTTTAAATATGGGTTTAGGCAACTTTAAATATGGGGCAACCTTAAGGGTTCCAATTTATAGGCAAATACACAAGTATGGAATTTAAATGCATAAATAAATAAACAGATAGGGATATTGGGCCGACCAAGCCCAATTAGACAAAAATAGGCAACAAGATATCCTTAGGGTCCAAAATTACGTATGCTCCATGCTATGCTCCAAGAAAAGTTGACCCGATTTACATACGTCGGTGGGCCTCGTTGGGGCCTACTAACTGGTTTGGGTGGACAAAGCAAAACGGGTATGCACAATATTAGTATACTAATCAACATAGCTAAGGACTAAAATAATTACAAAGCCAAAAAAATTAATTACATTGACTTGGGCCAAGCCCACATTAATAACCAAAATGGTAAATAATATCGTAAAAGAGAACCCCAAAGCGGAGCCCAAAACTGAGTGCAGAAACACATAAGGAGGTCTAACAGATCAAAGAGATGCAGCCCAGAATCAGAGGCCCAAATTATAACTTTCCCAGATTTTCAATTATGTGTAAGACCCAAGTTATACACAAGATATACCTCAAATATACACACTTAGGAGAGCAAAACAGTGTTGCATACCCTCTATATACTTGATATACACTTCATTTTTCTAGCCAAATTTTATTCCCAGAGCTATAACTACACCAAAGCTTCCAAACACTTTAATTTTAAGCTTGATCCTAGGCTTTTAGTTGGTTTTAAAGACAAACAAATTTCCAGAATTACATTATTGCTGCTAAGTGGTCTGGTCAATCTCATAAGGACTCCAAAGAATCCTCTAACTCAAACTAAAAACTCTAAAACCATCCTTAAGAAACAAGTTGCTAAAGACTTGACTCAAATAATTTAGAGAAAGAAGAAAAACAACAGCTAAGTGTTACAGATATCCCAACAGGTCTAAACTATGTGACTTAAACTATATGGTCACATGAATGTCAAAATAGCATAGGAGCAAGTAGCAGCAATGAATAAATAGGAAGTGCAGAGCAATCAGATTAGTCAGTATCAAGGTGAGGTACACACCACATTAAGTCCTACTTAGCTTTCAACAGAATCAAGGGACAACACCAGGCAAGATACATGATTGGCCTAGCTAAAGAGTTCCTTTTTGACCAAGAGGGAGCCAAATCAGTTTCTAGAAGTCATTTTTTTAGCCAAATTTTTCACTCAAGTAGGTTATAGAATCAAACAACAAGGTACTGAGCTATTTTAGGCTAGTTTTAGCTTTAAGCAAGTTCAAATACTCAAAGGCCAAGTATGCAGGTTCATCAAGTATAGTTAAGTCTAATCATTGCAAAAAGGAAAAGTTCAGACAAAGGCACTTAATAGTTCAGGAGTTCCAAAAATATTAAAGAAGGAACATGATACTACCTTAGGTGTTTCAACAATATATCAGTCATGGTTCGGTTCATAACAAGCAAATAGGGATCAAGAATACATAATAGGCAGTCTCAGCTTGCACAAGCAAATATTCGGAGGGAGGTGTATCATAAACAAATAGGGGACAAGTATGCATATGAGGCAATCCTAGACAACACAAGCTAATGACAGGAGGGAGATGTATCACAAAACAAGTGTCACACTCAAACCTTTGAAACAACTTCAAAGATTAGTTTAAAATCCCCACACTTAGACCATTATATGATCATACCAGGCAAAGAGAACCCATCAGACTATAAGCAATATATGTATCAAATACAAGTTGCTAATTACAAACCAACATGAACATGACAAGAAGGCAGCCAATATGGGACAAAGCAGTGATCCACAATTCACAAACAAGTCAAAAACCAACAAGCTAGCCACCCTCCAGACCCTGTTATTCCAGTTTCAAGTTAAGAACACAACTTTCTTACACATCCTATTCCTTATTCCTCTTAACAAATTCCCAGAAAAAGAAAAGAAGATCAGTAATCACACAATGTTCAGCCCTCTAGACTCTTTAAGATAAGCTAACAAGACAAGTTACAAGCCTATTAGACCCTTACTTTAAACAAGTATCTACCTTAACAATCTCATAATACAAATGTGCTAGTTAAAGGGAGTCAACCTTAGATTTCAAATAGCTAACAGGATTCAAAAGGGAAAATCACATTATAAGTCAAACAAATAGTGGCCATAAAATAATAAATTCCTCTTCCAAATATTTTAAAGTCACAGAGTCAAGAACAAGGAAATTAAGGTCCATTTAGAAATTCTCAGAACTAATAAAGTTCTCATATCAACACCCAAAGTTCAAACAAACAACTTTTAGGAAAGAGAGAAGTCTTCAACATACCAATAAAAAAAAACCATTTTTTACAAATTCATATGACAAATATTGAGAGCAACAACCTCAAATTAGGAAGATGGGGTTCAACATGATCATGACAAGTAAAGTTTTAGGTCTTTTCTAGTTCAACATAGACAAGACAACACAGAATCACACAAGACACATTTCCAAGTTTTAAATTCATTTTTCCAAGTTCACAACAGTCTTCAAAGGATACTTCAAGATCAAATATACATCAAGTTCCCACCCTTAGTTTTAAAACCAACAAGATATTCACAGAAAACACAAACAGACCTAGGCAGACTCTCAAACATTCTGAAAATCATTTTTTTTTTCTTCCTAAAGATTCTCAAACCCTTTCAAGACATCTCATGCCATCTTGAAGGCAACTCTAACCATCAAGAAAGTAGAAGGGAAAACCAATAGTTTTCAGCTAAGATGACTACCCTTGAGGTACAAAAATAGTCTCAAACAAGACCACAGGTCTTCATAATTCAATAAAACCAATGACAATATAACAAGAATCAGAGAAAATAATTCTATAGCTTTTAACATTACACCTAAACTCCATTCAAATCACATGACAGACTCATATGATCAAATCAAACACCTTAGACTAAAAATCAATGGAGCAGTAAATTCAGGACACAAACAAGCCCTTCTATTTATGTCTAAAGCTATTCAAAACATCTCATCCCTCAAATAACAACAGGCTATCACTATTAAAGGCCTTAGAACTCAGAACCACACTTGAACACCTCAAAATCAAAGGAAAAACTAATAAAACAAAGAACCATAATCATAGAATAGGTCTCCTCCCAATCAGACAAGCATTTTAAAAGCTTCAACACACTTATTAAACAAGAGTAAGATACATCTAATCAACTCTATATCACATTCCACATACTAAACAGTTTCACAAGACAAAAGCATATTATGATTCAAGCAACATAAATAATAACATAAAACTGAAATAACAGACTGAAGTAGGCTTAAAACAGTAATATTACCTTTTTGGAGGGCAACCTAAAGAGCAAACAAAGGGGATTGGATCAACATTTCAACAAGCACTTGAAAACCCTTTAAAAGATGATCTTCTTTTGTAAATTTTCTTCTTGTATGTTATAGTATGGCTATAGTTTTTTGGTATTTTCAGTAAACAATAGTGTGTTGTAGTATCTTGGTCATGTATTGTAGAGTATATTTCATTTATATAAGCTAGATATTTTCAGAACTTTTAGAGACTTTTTCATAAAAAAGAGGATCCTCACAATGGACAAAAGACTTTTCTACTTACAGCCTCTCAAATAGGGTTTTAAGGATAGAAATGGAAATAATCCCATTCCCCCCCATTCTTCCCTAATTTCAAAACTCTACTAATTCAAAAAATTAGAGAAGCCAATTGGATTTTTCACAATTTTGCCCAAATTCGTACTATATCCAATCATAATTACACACTAAATCATATAATACAAACGAACTGTACCCTAAATTCTAATAAATCAGCCAAAAAATGGAATAGTACACCTAGTCATACAATAAAACAAAAATGCAATGTTTCAACGGTACAAAATCGTACCTAAACAGATAAAATCCCCCAAACCTAGTACCCGATTTTGGAAGGGACCTATGGAAATTACCCTAGGTCCTTCACACTTTGTGGGTAGCGCATAAGTTGGATAGAGGCTCAAAGGCCTCACCCATGGATACTATACACGTGAAGGACCTGAGCAACATCCCAACCCCCCTATTCGGGTAAAAATCAAAGATCAAAACAAACGAAATATGCGAAAATAAATTTGGTAACCATAAGAAAACATGATAGAGGGTGGAAATCCTCAAAAATCTAGCACACAACAACCCTGAGACGCCACGAATCAGACCAAAGAACAAACCCTAATGCCATCGCCATTTTTCTCAAAGAGAGAGGAGGGGTTGGATGGTCAAACAAATGAAAACAATGGGGGGAAAGTTTATTAAGTTAACCCCCCCCCCCCCCCCCCCCAATATAAACCAAATAGTAACTAAGTGATATAAACTAAATAAAAATAGTTATTTTAGGCTAATTTAAATTTTTAAAACTTACAAATTTAGAAAATTAGTTTCAAAACAAGCCTAATATTGATATAGTTCCGGAGAATATTTAAAAAATATGAAAAACGCGGTTAAAATGAGCCGTAATTCATACGTCGTCTTAATTAATAATTTTTTCGAGTTAGACAGAACGGGATATGTATTTTCTTTTTCAGTTATATTTATGAAAGTAAATAACTCGTAATTGTCAATTTTTAGAATAATAATTAAACGTCAATTTTTGCAAATTTCTCGGGATTTTTGAATTTTAAAATTTTTAAAAGGCCTCCTTACTCTGTCTTGGACTCGAGAAATTTGAAAATTAGGATACGTATTTTATGAGGTGAAGATTAGGTGTCAACAACCACGTCAAACCGGGATTTATGGTGGTTCTAGTTCGAGGGGCGTCGGTCAGTTTTTGAGGCCACATCACATATATTACGCCATCCTGTACATTCAGTGCTACAGGCCTCCCCCCGACGGCCCGGCGAGAGAGCTCCTCGAGTTCGTTCTCCGTTAGTGGACGGGCGCCGTCCGGTCTTCGGCTTGTGTATCGACGCGTCTCCTATTACCTGTTTTTCTTGTAGAGAGATTGGGCATATTGCTAGGAGATTTCCCCGGCCCAGGCGGGATTACCAACCGTCGAGGACTCCGATATCATCTGGTGGTCGAGGTGGGGCTTCTCAGAGGGGCGGCGCTCAGTCAGGCCGCGGTGCTTCTCATGGTTCTAGAGGTGGTTCCCAGCCAGCTAGAGGTGGTTCTCAGAGTACGAGAGGGGGATCTCAGGGCGGGCTTGGTGGATCCCATTGTTACTTATTTCCTGGTAGGCTCGAGGCAGAGGCCTCAGATGCTGTGATTTCAGGTACCATTTCTGTCCGTCATAAAGAACATCTGTGTTATTTGATCCTGGATCCACCTATTCGTATGTATCTGCATTTCATACCGTTAGTTGGGATTTGCCTTGTGATATCATAGATACACCTGTTCATGTGTCTACTCCGGTCAGAGATTCTGTGATTGTTGATCGAGTCTACGGGTCTTATTTGGTTACTTTTATGGGGTATGACACTTGGGTAGATTTGATGATTCTCGATATAGTGGACTTTGATGTTATATTGGGGATGTCCTGGATTTCTCCTTATCATGCAATCTTGGACTGTCACGCCTAGACAATCACCTTAGCCATGCCGGGTATTCCTAGGCTTGAGTGGATGGGTACTCCTAGTCCCGCTCCGAAGAAGATCATTTCCTTCTTTCGAGTGAAGAAGTTAGTAAGTAAGGGGTGTTTAGCCTATTTGGCTCATGTTCATGATATGACGCTTGCATCTCTACCCCTTGAGTCTATTCCTATTGTGAGCGAGTTTGCGGAGGTATTCCCATAGGATCTGCCTGGTGTTCCACTCGATCGTGATATTGATTTTCGTATTGACTTGGATCCAGGCACTTATCCTATTTCTATTCCGCCATATCGGATGGCACCTACTGAGTTGAGAGAGCTTAAGGGGCAGTTACAGGATTTGTTAAGCAAAGGGTTCATTAGACCAAGCGTCTCCCCTTGGGTGCACCTGTGTTATTCGTGAAGAAGAAAGATGAGACCATGAGGATGTGTTGTTATATCCCGCATTTTGTACGTTGGGACATTAAGCGAATTGTGGAAAGTTATGGATAAGGCTATTTTCCGACTTTGATTTAAGTATAAGTTGCATATTCATCTTTTTGTTGGTATGGGGCGTTAAGGGTAAATTTGGAATAAGGAGAATTGGAGGCTAGAAGTTGCAAAAATTATTTCATGAAAAGGCCATAAGTGGCCATGTGGCCGTGGGATCCATGTGGGTCCCACCCATGACTTGGCCCAATTACCTTATGCCATAAAGTGGTACATGTGCTCATTTTATATTGCAAGATATATATATATATATATATATATATATATATATATATATATATATATATATATATATATATATATAAAAATGGGAAAAGGATGACCAAGTCAAGAAAATTATTCATCTTTTGTGACTTATGAAAAGTCTAGAGAATTAGAGAAAAAAGGTGCACATGACCGGCCATGTGCATGGTATATATATATATATATATATATATAGAGGGAAGACCAAACAAGACAATTCATTCCTCAACTTAAGAAAGTTCAAGAAAAATGGAGAAAAGAGAGAAGGGAGCGATCGGCCAAGAAAATTTGGGCTCGAACAGGCCCTATGGAATTTGATTAGGAAAAATTATATTCTTCAAGCTTTTCAACTCCTTGAAAGGTCCTTATTATCAGGGAGTAGTTGTTGGAACAAGAAAACCATTCGTTTTGCAAAGGACAAATCCTAGCCGTGAGTTGGAGGCAAGTGGAAGAGGTAAGGTTCTATCCTTTCTTGCATGTGTTATGGACGTTTGAGTATGTTGTGAGGTGTTGAAATGGATGAAATTCATGAAGTTGTGTGTGTGTGGATGTTGGCCGAATGTATGGGTTGTTTGTGTAGAAAAGATGAACTAATGTTATTTAGTGTTCTAGTGATGTTGTTGTGGATATTATGATGTAAAATGAATGTTTGATGACTCATGTTCCGAGCTACGGGCCGCGACGGGTATCCGGGGCTAACCACCGAACACCACTCGCTTGCACCTTATCTGCTATTATTCACACTATATGCTCATAATCATATAAAAGCTGTCTTTTCTCGAAATACATTAGCTTTTATAAACATAAGCCCTTCGGCTATCAAAATAATATATACATGCATATACATACAAGCCATGGGACCAGACTACCCACACTGCGTATCTACGAGCCTCTATTAGAATACTAGACATCTGGACGGGACAGGACCCCGTCATGCCCAAAACATGAATATACATATATATATATATATATATATATATATATATATATAAAAGAGAATTCGTGGCACTTCCGAAAAAATGGAGTGCTCTCAAATCACCGCTAGCTCCTATGAGGATCGGGTCACCTCCCCGTCTACCCGTGGGCATGAACACGGCGTCCGAAGAAAGGACGTCGGTACGAATATTGTGCGAGTATGTGAAGCATAAACAATAATGAAACATCAATAAACGAGGAGGCATAAAACAAGGAGCAATCAGAATCGATCGAATCATAAGGATGATCATGTATGCTTACTTACTTTCGTACTCATCATCATATCTCATATACACATAATCGTAATATATGCGCCCGACCATATAGGTGCGGTGGAATAATCAATAGTGTTAGCCCGCGTCCAGGCCTCCCGCGTCCGGGATACCATCTCATGCCGTCCACTAGTGGCGCTGCCCATGCCGTTTGGTCATGGTGTATAACTGCCCGCTTTGGCGGTGGCTGCCCGGCCATATAGGCGCGGTGTGATATCATCATACTTTCATTACATCATACTAATCATAACATGCTCATCAAACTTATGCTTTTCATAACATACTTATTATAATATGTCTTTTATAATATGCGTATCATAACTCATCATAGTATGCTTATCATCATATACTTATTATATTACATGCATAGAGACTCTTAGCTATTCATACTTGATCGGGGTGACGTAAGGTCGTGGACCCCCGATGTCACTATGGAGCATTCATACGTATTCTGCCTCACCTTGAAGGAACAAGCATAAGGTGAGTGGACATAATGATCAATACCATTTGATTACATATATATAGCATCATTAGCTTCTTAGGAGCATCATGTCAAAGGCTATAGTATTTCTAGACTTTAGCTTACTATCATAGTCATCGTATGTCTTATCTCGTATAGCTATTCATGAATGAGGATCTTTACTTTCTTAGAGATAGGAACATTCATAGTAAAGGAGGAAATTCATGTCATATGACTCATGCCTTGGAAAGAAAGGACTAGCCTCACATACCTTTGCCGCTTTACTATTCTATTGCTCGCTTGCTCCTTAAATGCACTCGTATACCTTCAATGGAATTCGTATCGACATTAGCTATATAATCGGGAAAACATGTTCTCTAAGCTATAGAAATTTGGGCAGCATCTCCTTTGTTTATACTACTTTCCGCCATATTTCATATCAACTCCCAACATTCATAATAATCATCACAATATCGCTAACAACAATCGTCATTCATTCATATGATTCGCATTTCATAATTCACCTCAATTTCCCATAATTATGACTAAAAATCCATCGTCGTATTCTTTCGTATCCAATACTCATTTCATGTTCTATAGGTCATTTATAACGTATTTATATCATCAACAAACTCATTTCTATGATTCAAGCCAACTATATTCAATAATAACATTTTTCATCCATTTGATGACCCATTTGTGGTATTCTTTTTACAATCCAAGTGAATCTCAACTTATAAATACTTCAAATAGCATGTAAATCATGAAGTTTACCTTAAATGGTAGAGAAATAAGTCCTTGAATGATAATACACCCTCTTGCACAAAACCCTAGTTCTTCCTTCTTGAGATTTCTTGACCTTAATAGCTTTAATGGAGTTTCTTAGGCTTGATTCTCCTCAAATCTTGTTATCAATCCTTGATCTCCTTAGTTTTCTTGTGGATGAAATGTTTGGAAGGTTCTAGAGGTGTGGAGGGGTTGAAGACGTGAATGGAAATGAAATAAATGAAGTGAGATCACATTTAAAGACTTGGAACATCTTCAGTCGTCGGGACTTCCACGGACTGTTCCACGGTCCGTGGAACCCGGTGGGTCGTGAAACTGGTCGTGGTTCACGACCAGCTGACCATCCTTTCTGCTGGCAGTTCCACGAACCATTCCACGGTCCGTGGAACATTATATGGGCCGTGGAAGTGGTCGTGGAAATCACTGCTTCCGCCAAAGTTGTTCTCGTCGTTTCGTTTGATCTCCAATCCTTATGGAACCTTCTTAGCACTTGTTTACCACTTCATTATAAATCTAGGGGATGTTATAAACTCTTCTCCATAATAACCTTGAGGCATCAATAACTCAATACTCCTAGTTTGCATCCAACACACTAACTTATAACTCGATTCCCTTAACAACTTTCTCTCTTCAAGTCTAATATCTTTGGAAATTCTTAATTAGAGTCATCACATACTATTTCTTGCTTGTCCGTACTTCTTATACGCCATATCTTTCGTGAGTCTATTCACTGTATGCTAAGGGAAAATTTCCGAGGTGTAACATTCTTCCCCCCTTTTGGAACATTCGTCCCCGAATGTTAAATCATCGGGAATTCTAGAAAAATTTCGCCAGAGTTTCCCCTATAATATGGCGATACCATCCTGTCACAACAACCCATAATATCATTGCCTCACAGGGCTACAACACAATAGCAATATAGATTGGCCACACACGACCCATATACATAAAAGTAAAGCGTACATACCTTATCATCTCGTCGTCTCATCATAAGCCTCTTACGGGGGCTGAAATAAGTGCGGATATGTAGATTTCATTCTCTCTTCTGCTTCCCATGTCATCTCTTCTCGATTGTTATTTCGCCATAAGACTTTAACTGAACTAGTTCTTTATTTCGTAGCTTTCGTACTTGCCTGTCTAATATGGCAATAGGTACTTCTTCATAGGCTAGCTTTTCTGTAATCTGAACATCATCTATTGGCACAATCTTTGTGGGATCTCCCACACATTTGCGGAGCATAGAGACATGAAATACTGGGTGAACTAATTCAAGCTCGGAAGGCAACTCTAATTCATAGGCTACTTGACCCACCTTGCGGATAATTTTGTAGGGTCCAATGTATCGAGGACTCAACTTCCCTTTCTTACCAAATCTCATCACCCCTTTCATCGGTGATACTTTCAAGAACACCCAATCATTGACTTGAAATTCTAAATCTCGCCGGCGATTATCCGCATAAGATTTTTGGCGACTTTGGGCTGTCAATAATCGATCTCGGATCACCTTGACTTTTTCTACTGCTTGCTGAATCAATTCGGGACCTATTAATTGTACTTCTCCGACATCAAACCATCCAATCGGGGATCTACATTTCCTTCCATATAACGCTTCATACGGAGCCATTTGGATACTGGAATGATAACTATTATTGTAGGCAAATTCGATTAGGGGTAAGTGGTCATCCCAACTACCACCAAAATCTAAAACACATGCCCTTAGCATATCTTCCAAGGTCCGAATAGTACGCTCGGCTTCGGCCTGTCCGTCGGTCTGTGGATGGAATGCTGTACTGAACTTCACTTGAGTACCTAGACCTTCTTGGAAGGATTTCCAGAACTTAGCTGTAAATTGTGCTCCTCTGTCTGTGATGATAGATATTGGGATACCATGAAGCCTTACAATCTCCTTAAGGTATAACCTGGCATAGTCTTCAGCTGAGTATGTAGTTCTGACTGGGAGAAAATGAGCTGCTTTTGTGAGTCTGTCTACGATCACCCATATAGAATCATACTTGCCTCAGGAGCGGGGCAATCCTACAATAAAATCCATATTGATCACTTCCCATTTCCACGTAGGAATTTCCATTGCTTGTAATAACCCTCCGGCTTCGATGTTCTATCTTCACTTGCCGACAATTTGGACACTACTTTGGGCTACAAATTCGCTATGTCTCTTTTCATGCCATCCCACCAATACATCAATTTAAGATCATGATACATCTTTGTCGTTCCTGGATGAATAGAATACGGGGAGTGAGCTTCTTCTAGAATTCGGCGGCGTAGTTCCGCCACATCCGAACACATAATCTATTCGGTACCCGAGAACCCCATCTACCGAGACTTCAAAAGGTGACCTTTCTTTTGGAAATTTCACACCTTTATAATACTTCAATTTGGGATCCTCGTATTGTCGCTCTTTTATCTCGCATCCAAGGATGAAACGTGGGATTATTGATTCTAACTCCTGCATCGCCTGAATCACTTATTCGTACTCCAAGGTTAGCTAGTTGATGGAGCTCACGAATCATTTCTTTCTTCTCCGAGGGCACTTCACATAAGCTACTCATTGATCGGCGGCTAAGCGCATCCGCTACTACATTTGCCTTTCCGGGTGGTATAAGATATTCACATCATAATCTTTCAATAATTCTAACCACCGCCTCTGTCGCAGATTCAACTCCTTTTGTTTGAAAATATATTGAAGGCTCTTATGATCTGTATAGATATCAACATGTACGCCATACAAATAATGTCTCCACATTTTCAATGCGTGAATAACTGCGGCCAATTCAAGATCGTGAGTTGGGTAATTCTTTTCATGTTTTCGCAGCTGCCTCGAAGCATATGCAATGACTTTTCCATGCTTTGCATTAATACACATCCTAACCCAACACCGGAAGCATCACAATACACAACATAGCCATCCGGCCCTTCCGGAGTGTTAAGGCCGGAGCCGAGGTTAACTTTGTCCTTCAACTCTTGGAAGCTACGCTCACAAGCGTCATTCCACCGAAACTTTGCCGACTTCTCCCTCGGTTAGCTTCGTCAATGGGGATGAGATGGATGAAAATCCCTCTACAAATCTTCTATAATAACCTGCCAATCCCAGAAAGCTACGAACTTCCGTAGGCGTCGTAGGCCTTGGCCACGTCTTCACAGCTTCTATTTTTTGAGTATCAACTCTAATGCCATCATCTGAAATCACATGGCCCAAGAATGTCACGAATTTAGCCAAAACTCGCACTTTGAAAATTTAGCATACAACTCCCGAGTTTCGGAGAATTCCAAGAACAATTCGCAAGTGATGCGTGTTCGATTACGTGCGAGAGAATACACCAAAATGTCATCAATGAAGACTATCACAAATAGATCCAAGAGAGGCCTGAATACATTATTCATTAAGTTCATAAACACTGCCGGTGCATTAGTTAGCCCAAATGACATTACTCGGAATTCATAATGGCCATATCTTGTTCTAAAAGTTTGTCTTGGGAATATCTTCTTCTTTCACTCTTACTTGATGATAACCTGACCTCAAATCTATCTTTGAAAACCACTTGGCACCCTGAAGCTGATCAAATAAATCATCGATTCTTGGGAGAGGATACTGTTCTTTATCGTCACTTTATTCAATTGTCTATAATCAATACACATTCGTAGGGAGCCATCTTTCTTTCTCACAAATAAAGCGGCGCTCCCCACGGAGATGAGCGGGTCGAATAAACCCCTTGTCAAGCAAATCTTTCAATTGGGCCTTTAACTCTTTTAATTCACCGGAGCCATCCGATAAGGAGGAATAGAAATGGGTTTAGTGTCCGGCAACACATCAATGGCGAAGTCAATTTCTCTTTCTGGAGGAAGGCCTGGAAGTTCATCGGGAAATACGTCCGGGAACTCATTCACTACCGGAACAGACTGGAAAGTAGGAGACTTTGCTTCCGTATCGTGAACTCGAACTAAATGATAAATATAGCCTTTAGCTATCATCTTTCTTGCCTTGAGATAGGAAATAAACCTACCCTTTGGAGTCGCTGTATTACCCTTCCATTCAAGCACGGGCTCTCCCGAAAATTGGAACCGAACTAATTTCATGCGACAATCAACATTGGCATAGCAGGAGGCCAACCAATCCATACCCATTATAACATCGAAATCTAACATTTCAAGCTCAACTAGATCGGCCTTGGTCTGACGACCACATATCACAATTATACAATCTTTATATACTTGCTTAGCTATTACGGGATCACCAACCGGAGTGGATACCTCAAAAGGTTTGATCGGCTCGGGTTTCACCCCAATGCGACTTGCAACATATGGAGTAATATATGATAACGTAGATCCGGATTTATCAATGCATACACATCATAAGAGAGCACAGTCAATATACCTGTAACCACATCTGGGGAGGACTCAAGATCTTGCCGTCCGGCTAATGCATATAAGCGGTCTTTGTGTGGCACACGAAGTAGATACTCCCCCTCGGCCTCTACCTCGGCTGGAGTCGAGAAGTACGCCCGTAGGACGTGCGAAGAAGATCCCGCTGCGATCTGTGGGCCGGGTCCCCAGCTCGCCACTCATCGACGGGCAATCTCTCATCATGTGCCCTACCCGGCCGCAAGCATAACAAGCGTCGAACCACCGGCGGCATTGTCCGAGAATGTAATCTACCGCACCGACGCATCGCGGTGCGGAGGTCTCCTCGACTATAATCACCCCCAAACGTGAACACGGGGCCCTCGAACTCGGCCCCGTCCCGATCGGAAGGAGCGATCAAATCTCCTATCCGAAAATTGGGGAGGTGCACTCGTCGGCCGGCCGACCGACACGAGTGCCCAGAAAATGTCTGCCTCGGTCCCCCTCTATAATCACGGCTCTGTGCCCGAAGATCTAGCTCTTTTGTTTGGCCCTCTATCAACATCACGTTCACCCCTTTGTGGAGGTTGTTGCCCTTCAAGATTTTGGGCATGGGCTTGAATTCGGGAAATATCCATCCCGCCTTGTAATGAGGCCGTTAAGCAATCTTTGAATAAATGTGGCCCTAAGCCACTCACATATCTATGCACTCTGTCACCCATGTCGGCTACCATCGTAGGAGCATACCTAGCCAAAGAATTAAATTGAAGGCTATACTCCCGGGCGCTCATATTTCTTTGCTTCAAATTCAAGAATCTATCCGCCCTAGCTCGGCGGACCTCGGGAGGTAAGTAGTGGCGAATGAAGGCATCAACAAACTCTTGCCACACGGGAGGAGGCGCATTTTCTTGCCTCGACGCTCTCCAATTATTGTACCATAAAACTGCCACATCTCGGAGTCTATATGAAGCTAGCTCCACTGACTCAGTCTCGGAAGCATGAATAATCTGCAACGTTCTTAGCATCTCATCAATGAAACCTTGTGGATCTTCATCCGGCTTTGACCCAAAGAATTCCGAGGATTTAGGCTGATGAAATCACGGGCTCTCGTACTAGCCGAACGATCACTCGGCCCCACATTTTGTCGTTGTGCACCGAGCGGCAACCAACTGAGTCAATAAATTAATAGCTTCGGTCACTTGTTGACCCGTAGTGGCCGGTGGAGGAACTGGGATAGAAGCCCCTTCTGTAATAGGAGGAGTAGTGGAGGCACTAGGTGAAGCCTCATGATGTGACTCTCCTTCCTCAACATTCATAGGCGGCTCTCTTTCTGCCCGCCTCTTTGTCGTGGTCTTGCCCTTCTGGGCGGCTTTAGCTTTTGGCGGCATTTCTGAAATCACAACATACTCATTAGGGAGGAATTTCATCTTATACTTGGCTCTATCGCACGATCTCATATGAAGAAAGATGGTCATTTTTTTCCTAAATGCCCTGTAGCCTCTTGTTTATTAGCGTGGCGCGCAACACACCATAAACAAGACTCTACTAGACACGGCTCGTAGACACTTCCTAGGACTGAACTGCTCTGATACCACTTCTGTCACGACCCGAGCTACGGGCCGCGACGGGTATCCGGGGCTAACCACCGAACACCACTCGCTTGCCTGCTTATCTGTTAATATTCACACTATATGCTCATAATCATATAAAACTGTCCTTTTACGAAATACATTAGCCTTTATAAACATAAGCCCTTCGGCTATCAAAATAATATATATATATATATATACATACAAGCCATGGGACCAGACTACCCACACTGCGTATCTACGAGCCTCTATTAGAATACTAGACATCTGGACGGGACAGGACCCCGTCATGCCCAAAACATGAATATACAGATATATATATATATATATATACCAAAAGAGAATTCTGTGGCACTTCCGAAAAATGGAGTGCTCTCAAATCAGCTGCTAGCTCCTATGAGTCTGGGTCACCTCCCTGTCTACCTGTGGGCATGAACACAGCGTCCGAAGAAAGGACGTCAGTACGAATATTGTACTGAGTATGTGAAGCATAAACAATAATGAAACATCAATAAACTGAGGAGGCATAAAATAAGGAGCAATCAGAATCGATCGAATCATAAGGATGATCATGCATGCTGACTTACTTTCGTACTCATCATCATATCTCATATACACATAACTGTAATAACTGCCCGACCATATAGGTGCGGTGGAATAATCAATAGTGTTAGCCCGCGTCCAGGCCTCCCGCGTCCGGGGTACCATCTCATGCCGTCCACTAGTGGCGCTGCCCATGCCGTTTGGTCATGGTGTATAACTGCCCGCTTTGGCGGTGGCTGCCCGGCCATATAGGCGCGGTGTGATATCATCATACATTCATTACATCATACTTATCATAACATGCTCATCAAAATTATGCTTTTCATAACATACTTATTATAATATGTCTTTTATAATATGCGTATCATAACTCATCATAGTATACTTATCATCATATAATTATTATATTACATGCATAGAGACTCTTAGCTATTCATACTTGATCGGGGTGACGTAAGGTCGTGGACCCCCGTTGTCACTATGGAACATTCATACGTATTCTCCTCACCTTGAAGGAACAAGCATGAGGTGAGTGGACACAATGATCAATACCATTTGATTACATATATATATATATCATTAGCTTCTTAGGAGCATCATGTCAAAGGCTATAGTATTTCTAGACTTTAGCTTACTATCATAATCATCGTATGTCTTATCTCGTATAGCTATTCATGAATGAGGATCTTTACTTTCTTAGAGATAGGAACATTCATAGTAAAGGAGGAAATTCATGTCATATGACTCATGCCTTGGAAAGAAAGGACTAGCCTCACATACCTTTGCCGCTTTACTATTCTATTGCTCGCTTGCTCCTTAAATGCACTCGTATACCTTCAATGGAATTCGTATCGACATTAGCTATATAATCGGGAAAACATGTTCTCTAAGCTATAGAAATTTGGGCAGCATCTCCTTTGTTTATACTACTTTCCGCCATATTTCATATCAACTCCCAACATTCATAATAATCATCACAATATCGCTAACAACAATCGTCATTCATTCATATGATTCGCATTTCATAATTCACCTCAATTTCCCATAATTATGACTAAAAATCCATCGTCGTATTCTTTCGTATCCAATACTCATTTCATGTTCTATAGGTCATTTATAACATATTTATATCATCAACAAACTCATTTCTATGATTCAAGCCAACTATGTTCAATAATAACATTTTTCATCCATTTGATGACCCATTTGTGGTACTCTTCTACAATCCGTGAATCTCAACTTATAAATACTTCAAATAGCATGTAAAGGTCATGAAGTTTACCTTAAATGGTAGAGAATAGTCCTTGAATGATAATACACCCTCTTGCACAAAACCCTAGTTCTTCCTTTTTGAGATTTCTTGACCTTAATAGCTTTAATGGAGTTTCTTAGGCTTGATTCTCCTCAAATCTTGTTATCAATCCTTGATCTCCTTAGTTTTCTTGTGGATGAAATGTTTGGAAGGTTCTAGAGAATGGAAAAGAAATAAATGAAGTGAGATCACATTTAAAGACTTGGAACATCTTCAGTCGTCGGGACTTCCACGGACTGTTCCACGGTCCGTGGAACCCAAAGTGTGGGTCGTGGCGGTCGTGGTTCATGACCAGCTGACCATCCTTTCTGCTGGCAGTTCCACGAACCATTCCACGGTCTGTGGAACATTATATGGGCCGTGGAAGTGGTCGTGGAAATCACTGCTTCCGCCAAAGTTGTTCTCGTCGTTTCGTTTGATCTCCAATCCTTATGGAACCTTCTTAGCACTTGTTTACCACTTCATTATAAATCTAGGGGATATTATAAACTCTTCTCCACAATAACCTTGAGGCACCTATAACTCAATACTCCTAGTTTGCATCCAACACACTAACTTATAACTCGATTCCCTTAACAACTTTCTCTCTTCAAGTCTAATATCTTTGGAAATCCTAATTTGAGTCATGGTATACTATTTCTTGCTTGTCCGTACTTCTTATACTCCATATCTTTCGTGAGTCTATTCACTGTATGCTAAGGGAAGATTTCCGAGGTGTAACAGTTTCTTGTATTAATGGAAATAATGTTGCTAACGTATGGAAGTGTTGATATAGTTCATGGATTCGGAAGAATGAAATGTGTTGTCGTTGCTCTTATGGAATTTGGAAATTTTGGGTGGAAGAGTGTAATGGTTGGGTAGTTTGGATATTGTATGAATTGCTTAAAATGTTCTCGAATCGTGTTTTGAATGGTCTCGGATTAATATTTGACGTATGACCATTGGTGTTAGATTGAACGCATGTAGTTTATTTGAAGGTAAATGGAATGTCGATGAGTTATGTAGAAAAGAATTGCTAATGCTTGAATGCGATTTGAATTAATTCTTAATGTTGGTAGCATGATTGTTGGTATGGTATTGTTGATGATTGTTTTGGCCGAGTTGAATTCTCGGGGTTGTGGAAATTATAGGGGAAATGCTGCCCAAATTTCCATAGATGAGATGATGGCTTGGGATTGAATTCCTTGATGCTTATGACTAATGGATGATGCTTAATGACAGTATTGTAGATCGTGTGAAGCCGAGACGTAAGTTTGGATTAGCTTAGAGGGCGGCCAAGGTATGTAAAGCTTGACCCTCTTTTCTTTGGCATGTCTTAGTACATGTAGGCTATGATATGATCCCCGGTAACTCTACTCCCCACGATCCGAGCACGTCTATGATTCTTAGTTGCTTCTTGATATCCGTATTCGTAATATAGTTAAATTGTGGTCCTTATGCCTTTTGTATGATTATATATGAACATGCATAGAAAGATTTTGTTCGAAAAAGGGACGGTAACTACGAACGTCCGTAACTTCCATAGGAAGGCTCGGATCGCTTCGATATGTCCGTAGGAGGTTCTGTAGCGTATGATGATCTTAACCTCCACGGGCGGGCCCGGATCGGTTGGGTACTTGTCCGTGGGCCCGCAAGACGTTCCTTTGTATAGTTTAGCAACTTGCTAAAAGAACTTAATATGGTTAACAACCCGACTTCCGAATATGATTACTCACTTATCTGTTAAGTCTGAAATGAGAAATCATATGTATATGATGTTGATCCGTGACTATGATGGCTAAAGTTCTATTCGACAAGTCCCGAGTAATGTTCGAAAGAAACTGGATTTGACTATGACTATTGGTTTGGTTTTTAAATGATAGTCTGTTTTGATTGTTTTATGAAATCTGTATAAATGTACGAAATGAGAATTCGTATGCATATGATTTGGATACGTAACTATGATTGATAGAGTTTTATTTGATATGTTTCCGAGTAATATCCGGAAGAGATTTGAATTGACTAATGCCATTGGCTTGTAAATGATAATTTGTTTGATTATTCTCGTTAGTCCGTATAAATGTTGTGAGTTGCATATAGATCCCACGATTCTCGCTCGTGCATATTATTGTTACTTCCTTCGCCGAGTCCCGACCGGTTACTATCGTGCGCACAATTCTCCATGATGAGCTTCGAAGTATGATGAGCGTACGATATTATGGTGTTATGATGTGTCGGCACGCCGAGCTCCTCTTGGCCGGATACCGTGGTTATATGATATGATGTGTGATGGAGAGAGACGGAGATATGAAAAATTTCGAAGTATGATGAGTTGTGGCGCCCAAGGGGGAGGGCGACCACGTTTCGTCCGCCGGTCCTATTACGGACCGCATAGGGTATATGATATGATAATCGATGATCCGATGACATGATGATTTGATAATGTGATGATCCGATAATATAATGAATGATGATATGATTAATATGATAATAAGATTACGTTTAATGTGATGATGATAATATGATGATAATGATGTGATGATATGATAATTCCGATGATTACTTTACCAAGTCCCTCACTGAGGGCCGGGACACGTTATATGTTATATATACGTATTCGTAAATATGATCTCGTTGGTTTCGGAAGCAGTGGTGGGGCAAACCCAATGGTGGGGCAAACCTCAGCAAGTACGCTGAGTCCCAAAGGGGGGAGGGTGAGCGTAAGGCCGCCTTAGGCAAATCCCACATTGGTTTAGGCGAATCCCACATTAGTTTAGGCGAATCCCACATCGGTTAATGTCAGCTACTATAATATGATCTATTTTCCATATATATGAGACAGAAATGTTTTTTTTTTAAAAGAGAGCTAAGCATTTCGGCATTCCGACCATTATATTGGTCTTCTGCACCTCGTATGTATGATTTGTCTTTCAGATACAAGCACCTTGACATTCTGGTTATTATGTTTCTTGTCTAATACTCCTCATTTCGATTATGATCTCGTTTTACGTATTCCATGCTTTACATACTCGGTACATATTCCGTGCGGCCCCTTTCTTCGGGGTGCGTTTCATGCCGCGCGGTACACCCACAAGGCCGAAGACATTAGTAGAAGATGTTCCAAATGGGATTGGCGAGCTCCATTTCCTCTGGAGTACTGCCGAGTCAGAATGTTTATGTTATGAAAGTTTATTCTATGTTAGAGACTTTGCAGACAGAGTCATGTGTATAATGTGTCGGTTATGTAAGCGGCTCTATAAGCCGAGGTACTGTTACGCATTATAGTACAGGCATTATATGATTACAGATTTGTATTTGGTTTGAGGAAGACGGAAAGGCATGTTTGTTTTCCAAAAAAAAATAAAAAAATTCATTACATATTTGTGTTATGGCTAAGGGCCCAGTACGATTACGAGTATTACGATAGTTAGCGGGTTCGCTCGACCCTAGGTAAAGGTCGGGTGCCCATCACACCCTATCGGATTAAGGGTGTGACAAATTGGTATCAGAGCGGTTCGTCCTAGGGGTTGGCTGCAAAGTCGTGTCCGGTAGAGTCCTGTTTATGGTGTGAAGCCGGCCACATTTATAAACAGGAGGCTACGGGGCATCTAGGGTGGTTACTCTTCTTTCACTTCTTAGATCGTGCTATAGAGCCAAGTCATAGGGAATGAGATTTTCGATACTAACCTTTGATTTTAGCAGAAGAACGACACCGATCGAAGAAGGCGATTGATGATGGAAGTTACAAAGCACGCAGGTAAGTAAAGGTACGAAAGATATATGTTGAGTAAGGTATTGGCGCATGATTGAAATGTGAAGTTGAAAAAAAATGAAAAGGAAAGTAAGCAAGAAAAAAGGTAACACGTGCGGTCGTGTTGAGCATATGAGGTAAGTCCACTATTTTTAGACCTTTATGAATATTGAGAGCCCGTGCGGGCCGTGATACATACGATATGATATGATGTATGTATATGATGATGGCCACGTGAGGCACTATTGGTATTTCATGCGTGCGAGGTTTTGGGATAATAAGGAATACGAGGAAACTCTACCAAATTTTTCTAGAAATGGTACGAAATGAGACATAAGTTTGGAATATGTTTTGAAAGAGTCGTGTTAATAGTAACGATGGGAGTCGACCGAGCTACGAGTATGGGCGCCTCTCTAGGAATAAGTTAACCAAGGAGTTGGTAATAATAGTAAATAGGAGGTCGATAAGGATATGGTAATATATTTGGAACGGATTGGTGATGTTAAGAGATGACTTGTGACATTAAGAGATGACTTTGAAAGGATCGGTAGGTTTGGATAAAGTGATATAATTAAGACAAGGATATCAAAAAGAATTGTGACGAATAGGAACGTATTGATAAGACAACCGTTGTGTCGTGAGGACGTTTTGGGATATGTTAAGATTCCGACCTACTCCGGTTATGTGATGAAGGTTATGCGGTGAGGTGGACGCGATCACACCAGCATTAACGCACCCGATTTTGTTAAAGTTTCAAGGTTAAGCGTGCGGAGTGAGAAATTTTTGGGATGGGTGACCCCCCCCGGGAAGTTTTTGAAAATCTTACAAAATTCGACGTAAGAAGCAAATGAGAAGCTAGAGTAGCCTAAGAAAAATTAGAGTATGCGGGTGGCTAGGACCTTAGAGGACGCGTAGAACGGGGCGGATCGGGTCGGTAAAAAGAAGGAGTTAATGGAAGAAAGGAAATAAGAAGGAAGCGGACAACGGTGTAGTAATAGGATATGACGTGTGCAACTAAGGACACGAGTACCATAAATGACGGAATGTGAAAGCTCAAGTTATAGAAAGATGGGAAACGAAGTAGAACGAATGTTAGAAAATGACTGGGATGATACGGATGAATGTGAGTGAATAGAGTACGTTTTGAAAACGAGAGAAGGACTATGTAGAAGAAGTGTGTTCTGAGTGACACAAAGGTAGCATAAGATCCCTCGTGTGCAGAATAAGGGATAGGCATAAGTGGGAGAAATGATAAGGGGATACCAAGAGAAATACCCGAGATAAGTTGAGATAAAGATAACATTTCAAGAGGACTTTGGACGCTTACCGTCGGAATAAAAGTGCCGTCTTTGTCTAATTGAGATTGGAAATAAGGACATGAGGTGAAGTATAAACGGATAATGGTATAAGTACACCCCAAAGGGGGAAGCGGTGAGAGAAATGTAAGGATGAGATAGAAACAATTGATACGGTAGTGTGTTTGATGGACGCACGGGCTACAAATGAGACCCTTTATAAGTGAGTTAGTAGGATCGGGAAAACCGACAATAAGTGAATAAAAGTCGGGATAATGTTTAAGGTAGTGTGAGGAGTTTTGCACGGGTACTTTGAATGACACGACGCCATAAAGTGGACGTATATGAAGAAAAAGTATGACAAGAGAATGGTATTGATACAAAGAGATAGTATGAAGGATGACAATAGCTATAGAAAGGGAGCTCCCCCGAGGTGCTTATGGGACCCCGTAAGACTAGTTGAACATTCGAGGACGAATGTTCTAAAGGGGGGAAGGATGTTATATCCCGCATTTTGTACGTTGGGACATTCTGAGCCAATTGTGGAAAGTTATGGATAAGGCTATTTTTCGACTTTGATTTAAGTATAAGTTGCATATTCATCTTTTTTTTGGTATGGGGCGTTAAGGGTAAATTTGGAATAAGGAGAATTGGAGGCTAGAAGTTGCAAAAATTATTTCATGAAAAGGCCATAAGTGGCCATGTGGCCGTGGGATCCATGTGGGTCCCACCCATGACTTGGCCCAATTACCTTATGCCATAAAGTGGTACATGTGCTCATTTTATATTGCAAGATATATATATATATATATATATATATATATATATATATATAAATGGGCAAAGGATGACCAAGTCAAGGAAATTATTCATCTTTTGTGACTTATGAAAAGTCTAGAAAATTGGAGAAAAAAAGGTGCACATGACCGGCCATGTGCATGGTATATATATATATATATATATATATATATATATATATATATATATATATATATACATAGAGGGAAGACCAAACAAGACAATTCATTCTTCAACTTAAGAAAGTTCAAGAAAAATGGAGAAAAGAGAGAAGGGAGCAGTCGGCCAAGAAGGCTGGCCGAACAGGCCCTATGGAATTTGATTAGGAAAAATTATATTCTTCAAGCTTTTCAACTCCTTGAAAGGTCCTTATTATCATGGAGTAGTTGTTGGAACAAGAAAACCATTCGTTTTGCAAAGGACAAATCCTAGCCGTGAGTTGGAGGCAAGTGGAAGAGGTAAGGTTCTATCCTTTCTTGCATGTGTTATGGACGTTTGAGTATGTTGTGATGTGTTGAAATGGATGAAATTCATGAAGTTGTGTGTGTGTGGATGTTGGCCGAATGTATGGGCTGTTTGTGTAGAAAAGATGAACTAATGTTATTTAGTGTTCTAGTGATGTTGTTGTGGATATTATGATGTAAAATGAATGTTTGATGACTCATGTTGAAGTTGTAGTGTTGGCGGGCTGTTTTGGAAAATTAATATGATTTTAATATAGTTTCTTGTATTAATGGAAATAATGTTGCTAACGTATGGAAGTGTTGATATAGTTCATGGATTCGGAAGAATGAAATGTGTTGTCATTGCTCTTATGGAATTTGGAAATTTCGGGTGGAAGAGTGTAATGGTTGGGTAGTTTGGATATTGTATGAATTGCTTGAAATGTTCTCGAATCGTGTTTTGAATGGTCTCGGATTAATATTTGAACGTATGACCATTGGTGTTAGATTGAACGCATGTAGTTTATTTGAAGGTAAATGGAATATCGATGAGTTATGTAGAAAAGAATTGCTAATGCTAGAATGCGATT
Source organism: Lycium ferocissimum (assembly GCF_029784015.1). Classification (NCBI taxonomy): domain Eukaryota; kingdom Viridiplantae; phylum Streptophyta; class Magnoliopsida; order Solanales; family Solanaceae; genus Lycium; species Lycium ferocissimum. The sequence continues at coordinate 22,618,710 of NC_081343.1, forward strand.
TGAATTGATCATGGAAAATTTTTCTCTTCATGTTTTCCTACTAAATGGAAGGTCCTTGTCGACGTGGAGTGGTTGATGAAACAAGAAAACCATTCGTTCTTGAAGAAGGAACTTTGGCCGAGAAAGGTGGAGGTGAAGACAAGTGAAAGAAGGTAAGGTTCTATTCCTCTTTACGTGTTGTATGGATGCTTGGACGTGTTATAATGCATGGAAATGAATGAAAATCATGGAAGGTTGTATATTGTTGTGTGGCCGTGTATATGTGCCTTGGTGTAGGTATGAAGAACAAATTTTATTTAGTGTTTGATTGATATTATTATGAACGTTTTAAGCATGTTGTAATGTATTGAAATGAATGAAATGCATGAAATAAAGATATTGGTGTTGTAGCCGAGAGTATGGGCTGCTTGGTGTGGCAAAAGAATGAAACAATTATTTAGTGTTTGGTTGGTGTTGTTATGGATGGGTTGTGTGTATTTTAGCATGTGAAAAATGAATGAAACTCATGCAAGTATGCATGTTGGAGCTTGGCCGAAAATGGGCTGATTTGGGTAAATATGAAGAGTTAATGTTATTTAATATTTTGATTGTCGTTGTTATGAATTTTATGGCATGAAATTAATGTTTGGTGATCCAAATTGAAGAAGTAAGTGTAGCGGACTGATTTGGAGCATTATGTGGTTTCAACATAGTTCCTTGAAATAATAATGTAAACGTGGGGAATTGTTGTTGATAGTTTGGCCGGGTTAAATTCCCGGATTGTTGTTGATTATAATTGGCCGAGTTAGAATCTCGGGGATGGCGCATTTACAGGGGGAAATGCTGCCAAAATTTCTGTAGACAAATGTGAAGTCAAGGTTGAACTTCTAAGTGCTCTAATTGACGTTTGGTAAACATGACCAAAATGTAGATTCTGGCGGATTTGCAGCTTGGAGTTGGAGTAGCAGAAGGAGCGGAAAGAGGTATGTAAGGCTTCACTCTCATTCTTTGGCATGTCTTAGATGTAGTAGGCTTGAATATGGGTCTCGGGGATCACTCTAATCTTAGAAATCCAAGATTGAAATTAGTTACTATTCATTCAGTAGAATTGAAATAGAAATTTCGCAAAATGTGGGAAAAACCTCCTAGACCTCTAGAACTTGCATAAACAAGATCCGACTACCTTAAAACTCTCCTAAGTAATGTCACGAAACGTATCATACGTCAAATGTGTACGCCGCCTCATTTGACCCGAGGTGGGCCCATTGTTTCCCGGATTTTCCTTATTGTTCCGCTTGACCTACTTTGAAGCTGAATCCAAAAAAAACCTTTGATCCCTATTCTGTTATCAACTGACAGGTACTATACCTACCCCAGTGAGAATACTTCTATGGCAATAATGATAACGATGATGTAGAAAAGAGACTGTGCCTACGATCAGTATGACCAAGATTTCTAAGCAAAGAATTCAATGTGAATACGAAGGTGACAAACTAGTTCTTGATCCTTATCTCTATTTCTTAGCTATGACACTATGTTCTACGGATTTCAAGGTCTATGAATTGACGTCTATGATGCCCATGATATCATACTATGTTTTCTCCTAGTACTATTCTCCGTTGGTAGTCTCGCCTTAAAATACTCGTTCCTTCAAGGTGAGACAAAGCGATCCCGGTTAATCCATAATGTAATCGGAGGTCACCGACCTTACGTCACTCCGATAGACACATGACCTTCCTTGGGCTCCCATGCATGCTGTTTATATGATAATGTATATAATACCCGATATTGATGAATGTATATGTATGCATTGTATATGTGGGGTATGGGGAGGGCAACTGTGTCCACCTAATTCAGCTGGCTTATCATCCCGGACGCGGGATGCCCGGACGCGAGATATGGGAGAGCCGTACGCGGCGTCTGTTTATGTGCTATATATATATATATATATACTATGATATACTTGGGACACCCCCCCCCTTGGGGAGGGGGGAGAGCCGATGAATTCGGCGTTTGTAACTGCAAGCAAAAAAATACCGTTTTCCGAAAAGTAACTGTTTTCTATGTACAAGACTAAGAAATACCGTGTTCAAAAAAAAAAAAAAAAGAGAAGCTAGGCATGCATGGTATCCGCCCTCGCCGCACGCACATGTACAGTTTCGTCAACCTATGGTATGTTTTATATTTCTATGCAGTCACCGTCCATGTGTACAGGTTATCCACTGATCTCATCACAGATTTCATAATCCCATGATATTGTCGTTCATACTTATGTTCCTGTTCGTATTATTATTCATGTCTTACATACTTAGTACATTGCTCGTACTGACCCCTCTTCTTTGGGGGCTGCGTTCATGCCACGCGAGTACACCCGTACGGATAGAAGCCAGATAGAAGATCTTCCAAATAAGTTGGCAAACTCCATTTGACCCGGAGTGTAGCCGAGTCGAGTACACGTGCCGGGATTTCGATTACGCTTGAGACTTTGCGGACGAGTCGTGGGTGTCGGAGTCGCTTGTACTACGATACAAGTTCTGTACAGTTACATATTTTATTTGATTCTAAAGCAACAAAGGAAGATTTCAGTAGCCTTGTCATGTATACTTGACGTAGAGATTTTAAAAAAAAATTTAGTACGTAGAAAGAGTCAGTGGGTTCGCTCGGCTCCGGTTACGGGGTCGGGTGCCCATCACACCCTAGTGAGATCGGGGTGTGACACTTTATACAAGGAATTATGCTGAAAACACTAACAGCAGTTCGGTCCAAAAACGGGTTTGTAACTTACCTCAATCATGTGGAGTTGCTTGGGGCTCAACCAAAGCAAGTCTTGATGATTAATTTAGAGGATGAATATTATGAGAGGAGATAGGTTTTGGTGTCTTGTTTCCTTGGAGAAAACGAAATTGGAGGGATGATGGAGAGGACAAGAGCCAAAAGGGTATATATCTTACTTAGTAAGATAAGAATGAAAAATAATAAAATAAAATAAAAAGGGGCTGCCCACTTTTATAAATATCTAATCCATTTAATAAATTTACTAAGATAATCATAGTAGGAGTAGTTTATACAACTACACCATAACCACTTCAAATATCCTTAAGTTCACATTCAGAAAGTGCGAAGTAAAATATACCCTTACTATCAAGATATGATAAATCAAAAATTCAAGTATTCGCTAAAAACAACTTTTGGGGTGTTACATTAGTAGTCGCCCAGGCCCAGCGACAGGGTGCAGATCATGGTGATAGGGCTGTTAGTGCCAGAGTTTGTGATTTCATTAATTTAGACCCTCCAGAATTCTTTGGGTCTAAACCAGATGAGGACCCGCAGAACTTTATAGAAGGGATGTTAAGGACAATGCGGGTATTGCATGCTTCAGCTATTGAGTCGGTAAAGTTGTCCTTTTACAGATTACGGAATGTTGTTGTTCATTGGTATAATACTTCGATATCTTCTGAAGAGGTTAATGCACCTTCACCCGTGTGGCAGGAGTTTGTAGATGCTTTTCTCCAACATTATTTGCCACTAGAAATTCGACGGGCCAGAGCTAATAAGTTTCTAAACCTTATATAGGGGAGCATGAGTGCTCAGGAGTGTAGCCTTCATTTTAATTCACTTGCTAGGCATGCTCCAGCTATGGTAGCTGATATGGGAGATCGTGTCCACTGGTTTGCGAGTGGTTTGGGGACACATCCGATTGATGATTGTTTGACGGCCTCACTTCAGGAAGGTATGGATATTTCTCGTATTCAGGCGCACGCTCAGAATCTCAAAGAGCGACAGCAGCAACGGAGGGTTGAGCGTGAGCATGATAGGGGCAATAGTAAGAGAGTCAGATCCTCAGGTGCTATTAGTGAGTTCAGAGAGGATCAGAGGCAGCAGTATTTTAGGCACTCTATCCATTCAGCAGCTAGTGCACCTCCGCGATTTTCAAGCAAGAGATTTGATCGACCTATTTATTCAAAATCAGGTCAAAGTTCCAGAGCCTCGGGTTCCCAGTATAGGGGTGATTCAGGCCAGATGAGGCCACTTTTACCACGATGTACTCAGTGTAGTAAGCTACATTCAGGATAGTTCCGTTTAGGTTTAGATGCTTGTTATGCCTGCTGTCCGGCAGGCCATATGATGCGTGGCTGTCCATTGAAAAGTGGTAGAGATATAGTTCAGCCTATAGGATCAGCAGCAAGTTCTTCATCATCTGTACGCCCTCTGGGGCAAAGCTCTCATACATCAGCAGGCCGTGGTAGAGGTAGAGGGGGAGCATCCAGTTTGAGCGGTCCTCAAAATCGTATTTATGCACTGGCTGGACGACAGGATCTTGAGTCTTCGTTCGATTTTGTTACAGGTATATTATCAGTATTTTCTCACGATGTATATGCATTGATTGATCTAGGTTCTACAATGTCGTATGTTACTCCTCTTATAGCTAGTCAGTTTAGGGTGAAACCTAATTCGATTAAACCTTTCGAAGTATCTACACCCATGGGTGATCTAGTGATAGCTAGACGGGTATATAGAAATTGTGTGGTTATAATTTGTAACCTTCATACCATGGCAGATTTGATTGAGCTAAGTATGGTAGATTTTGATGTTATTATGGGTATGGATTGGTTAGCCTCTTGTTATGCTAACGTTGATTGCAGAACAAAGGTGGTTCGATTTCAGTTTCCAGGCAGACCAGTTCTAAAATGGAAGGGTAATACAAAGATCTCCGAGAGGTAGGCTTATTTCCTATCTCAAAGCAAGAAAAATGATTGCCAAAGGCTGTATCTACCATTTAGGCCTGGTTCATGATACGGAAGCAAAGTTGCCGACTCTTCAGTCTGTCCCAATAGTTAATGAATTTTCGGATGTATTCCCGGATAAGCTCCCAGGCCTTCCACCAGAACGGGAGATTGATTTTTCCATTGATGTACTACCGGATACTAAGCCAATATCCATTCCTCCTTATAGAATGGCACCTACTGAATTGAGGGAGTTGAAGGAGCAACTGAAGGATTTGCTTGAAAAAGGATTTATTAGGCCTAGTTCGTCACCGCGGGAAGCACCAATGTTATTTGTGAGGAATAAAGATGGCTCCTTACGAATGTGTATCGACTACAGACAGCTGAATAAGGTGATGATAAAGAACAAGTATCCACTTCCAAGAATTGATGATTTGTTTGATCAGTTGCAGAGTGCCAAATGGTTCTCAAAGATAGACTTAAGATCTGGGTATCACTAGGTGAGATTTAGAGAGAAAGACATTTTGAAGACGACCTTCAGAACCAGATATGGTCATTTTGAATTTCGTATAATGTCATTTGGGTTAACGAAAGCACCGGTGATATTCATGGATTTAATGAACAGGGTGTTCAGGCCCTTCTTAGATTTGTTTGTGATTGTGTTTATTGATGATATTCTGGTATACTCCATATCAGAGGCAGAGCATGTAGACCATTTACGTACTATTCTTAAAGTTCTCCAAAATCGGAAGTTGTATGCAAAGTTCTCTAAATGTGAGTTTTGGTTGAATTCTATAACTTTTCTGGGGCACATTATTTCAGTTGATGGTATTCGAGTGGATACCCAGAAAATTGAAGCTGTGAAGACATGGCTGAGACCTACAACACCTACTGAAGTTTGTAGTTTTCTAGGTTTGGTAGGTTATTACAGGAGATTTGTAGAGAGTTTTTCTTCCATTTTTGCACTATTGACGAAGCTGACTCAGAAATCGGCTAAGTTTCAATGGACGGATGCTTGTGAGCACAGTTTTCAAGAGTTGAAGAACAGATTAACTTCGGCCCCGGTTTTGACAATTCCAAAAGGATTGAAAGGCTATGTTATCTATTGTGATTCCTCGGGCGTTGGGTTAGGTTGTGTGTTAATACAGCACTGTAAAGTTATTGCTTACACTTCAAGGCAGTTGTGGAAACATGAGAAAAACTACCTGACCCATGATCTAGATTTGGCTGCGGTGATTCAAGCATTAAAAATTTGGAGGCACTATTTGTATGGTGTCCATGTTGACATCTATACAGACCATACGAGTCTCCAGTATATTTTCAAACAAAAAGAGTTAAAGTTGCGTCAAAGGCGATGGTTGGAGCTACTGAAAGATTATGATGTTAGCATTTTGTATCATCCTAGAAAGGCAAACGTAGTAGCCGATGCCCTCAGCCGTAGATCCATGGGTAGCTTATATGATATTCAGCCAGAGAAAAGAAGTTAGTTCATGAGCTTTAGCAGTTAGCAAGCCTAGGAGTTCGATTAGTGGATTCGAGCAATTCGAGAGTTACTATCTATGATGAGGCAGTTTCTTCTTTAGTAACTGAGGTGAAAAAGTGCCAATATGAGAATCCCATGTTAGTACATTATAGAGATACATCTCCCCAGAAGAAAAATTCACCATTCGAGATTTCTGCAAATGGAGTTCTTAAGTATCGGGGCAGACTATGTGTTCTTGATGTTGCAGGATTACGCCATCAAATTATGGGAGAAGCTCACTGTTCCCGTTATTCTATTCATCCGGGAATGACAAAGATGTACCATGCTATTAAGGAAGTTTATTGGTGGGATGGAATGAAGAAAGACATAGCAAAGTTCAAGCCCAGTGTCCTAACTGTCAGCAGGTGAAGATTGAGCATCAGAAACCTGGTGGGCTACTGTAGGTTATGGATATCCCAATTTGGAAGTGGGAAGTAATTAATATGAATTTTATTACAGGCTTGCCTCGTTCTCAACGTAAGTTTGACTCTATATGGGTGATTGTGGATAGGCTTACAAAATCGGCCCATTTTCTATCTGTCAGAACTACTTACTCAGCCAAGGATTATGCGAAGCTTTATATCAAAAAGATAGTCCGACTTCATGGAGTCCCGGTATCTATCATCTCTAACAAGGGTGTGCAGTTTACAGCTAACTTCTGGAGGTCTTTCTAGAAGGGTTTGGGGACTCAGGTGAATCATAGCATAACATTTCACCCTTAGACTGATGGGCAGTCTGAGCATACTATGGAGGACATGTTACGGGCATGTGTGTGGGCCTTTGGAGGTAGCTGGGATGATCATTTGAGTCTTATTGTGTTACACCCCGTAGTTTCGGGCAAGATAATTTATAAGTGTTGGACGCTCTAAGTATGGATACTGGAGTTCTCTTCAAGGATGTATGATATTATACGAAGTAATCCTATGGTCATGACGGTTTACGTTCATATAATAAGTTATGAGAAACTCCGGGACCAAGCAAATCGAAGAAAATAAATTTGTCGAAAATTTGGAAAAAGTTGACAGAATTTTGGACAGAATTTTGGGTCAACTTTGGAGGGGTATATCTCCTAGTATATTGAGAGTTTTAAGGTGTTTCAAAAGGCTAAAATGAAGTTCGTCGAGTCTAGTTTCCAAGGCAATAAATCGCTCATCTATACAATAACGAAGTAGAGAATTATGGACGTTATAAATTCAGCTGACCGAGCCACACTTATAAATACCCATTACTCTTCATATATTTCACCATTTTCTTATTCTCCACTCTTCTAGAGAACTCTTGAGAGTTCTACAACTTTCCATATCCCTCCATAATTTTCTATAACTCTCCCTAATCTTCCATAATACTCCATAATCTTTCATAACCTTTCCAAATCATCAAGAGAGAATATTAACATCGAAACCTCAAGGAAAATTTATGGAAGGAAATTGTTCTTGTTTCATCTTAAGGTGGTGTTGACTTGATCTTGGACAGGGCGAATAAAGTGAAGTCCTTCTACTATAAGGTATGTTCTTGCAATTATTTACATGATTAAGATGATATAAAGGTTTAGCAATTCTTGGAAAGGAAAGAATCATAGGAGAAAATCATAAAGAGTTGAATTAAAGTTGATGGACATGAGGTGAGTTTGAAGAGAATTTTGGATTAATTTGAGACTAAATTGAATATAATTCTTTGATTATGGCATTATGGATGTTGTTATGGTTGGTTTGAATATTGGAGAAACATCGTGTGGTTTGTTTTATGGAATATATTGGTATTGATATGGTTGTTGATGTTGTTGGTATTTTTTGGGAGTTGTTTTGGTATTTGGAAGAGGTAAAGATTATAAGGGAGATGCTGCCGAAATTTCGGCAGACTCTAGAATGATTTATTTGAAGGACTAAGACAAGCGTATAAAGGTGAGTCTAACAATAATATAAATTTTTTTGAATATAGATTTACGATCCTGGGAGGACAAGCGTTGAGTAGTTAAAGTTAAGGCGACCAAGAAGTTATGTTAAGGCTCGTCCCTTTCTTTCAAAGGCATGATTCCTATGTTATGATTCCATAAATGTTTCCATAACCGCCTTGTTTTCAAAAGCTAGAAGTTTATGACTCTTAAAGATTCTTACGACGTTAAATGAAATATGTTCTATGATGATTGTGATGATGATGATTCTCCTCTAGCAACTCTGAAGCTATGATTTGAGAGCATTATGAGATTATCGAGTCATTCCATGAATCCCTTGATTTTACTTATTGTTGATGGTCTCACCTCATGTTACTCGTTCCTTCGAGGTGAGATATAGCGACGATAATGATTCTATTTTCAGTGCTACCTAAGTTCATGATTCTCGAGACTCCCGTGACAATATCGATTTCATCTTACGATAGTTGATTCTTCAAGGAATGATACAGTGACAATGGTAATGCTAATAATGATGTTGATTTCATTTATGTATTTTTATTTGTGTGTGTGTATGTATGCATTGCATCCCACTGATTAGCTAGGGATAATACCGCGCCTATATGGCCGGGCAAGATAATACCGTGCTTATATGGCCGGGCAAGATAACACCAGCCTATATGGCCAGGCAAGATAACACCGCGCCTATATAGCCGGGCAAGACAACACTGTGCCTTAATGGCCAGGCAAGATGCTATATAGATTACCATGCCTTAATGGCGGGGCAAGATGCTATATATATTACCGCACCTCTATGGCAGGGCAAGATAACACCGAGTCCTGAAAGGGCCGGGTACGGATATGACAGATATATGTATAGTAAGTCTATGTGAATGCATATGTATGTATGGATGTGTATGAAATGTTTACCTGTAGACGAGTAGTTTACATGACAGAGATCTTAAGAGGAATACGAGATATAATTACTTACTTTATCTTATGTCATCTTCAATCTGATATCATACTACTATTCATGCCTTACATACTCAGTACATTGCTCGTACTGACGTCCCTTCTTATGGACGCTGCGTTCATGCCCGCAGGTGTAGATAGACAAGACGAGGATCTTTCATCGTAGGCTGCCTTCAGGTACCAGTTTTAATTGGTGAGCTCCACTTCTTCCTGAAGCATTGCCGAGTATGAGTTGCATATGTTTTTTTGGTGACAAGAGGGTATGTCGGAGGCCCTGTCCCGACTTACATACTTCAGTCATGTCCATAGAGGCTTTTCAAACAGTTCCTGTGTACAGCTTAGTCATAGTGTGACAATAGTAATATCGGCATCATGGGTCTATTGTACATTTACTTATGCATGATACTATGTTCATATTTAGCTTCTTGATCTTATTGTTTCCATTTGAGACATGAAGGATGTAAGTTATAAGTTGGTTCGCTCGGTTCCTGTAAGGTGTCGGGTGCCAATCACGCCTTACCAAGGGTGGGGTGTGACAAATTGGTATCAGAGCCAGGTTCTGTCCTAGGGTTGTCTGCAAGCCGTGTCTAGCAGAGTCTTGTTTATGGTGTGTCGTGCACCACACTTATAAACAGGAGGCTGGAAGGCATTTAGGAAGGATTGACCCTTCTTTCTCATCTTAGATTGTGCCATATAGCTAAATCATAGGATATGATGTCCTTGACTCGAACCCTAAATGTTTTGATCATGGATAAGCAATTGATTATGACGCTACGAGATAATTGCTGAGAATTGAAGTTGTTCATTCGAAAGGTATGTTTCTGTATTTATTAATATGGATAGACATTGATATACGAACTTGAGCAAGATTATTGCAAGTTTCATTCTAGATAGACACGTTCGGAGATTGAGAACTAAGGATGTAGCTTGATTAAAGTCCCGTGGAGAAACAAGAATATGGAGGAGATGACTTGGGGAGCTAAAGAAGATATGAAGTCTAAATATCCTTATCTCTCTTTAGCTCCAGAATAGATTCAGATTGCATCATGATCGTCTTCAAAAATGCATTATTTATCACCTACTCTTATCATTTCGTGTGGGGCCATTTTTGTTATTTCTTGTCAGGGTCGTGTGTGGGCCCCCGCTTATTTTGGGTTGTATGGCGGTGCTGGTAGTGGTACGATTCTGGAGATACTCTGCCGAAATTTAGGTAAAATTTTTGGAAATTAACATTCGAGGACGTGGGGGGTGGGGGGCAATGTTACACCTTGTAGTTTTATGTATTGAGATTCGTAGTACGTTGATGTCTTAATTTTGGACACCGAGACTTGTTTCACGGATATATGAGGTTGGACATGTTTAACTTGTGATTATAAGTGATTAAATCCATGTTTGGTAAGTTACAGAAGGATTGGAGAATAAGTGAATCGAAGCGGGAAGGTTCGTCAAAAGTTGTTTCTGGAAAATATGGAATACGGGTCGTAAAATTGAGATATGGATCGTATTTTAAGATATGGACCGTATTTAAGGATATCAAAATTTAACAGAGAAGTAGAAATAAGCAGAAATTTGAGGTGGCATTATACGGCCAAATATAATGTTATACGGACCGTATAATGTTATACGGCCAGCAAGTTGGCCGTACAATATTACGGCCAGTATAATTGAAGTCAGAGGAAATTTCCTGAATTTAAGTATGACGACCCCTCTTCATTTTAGTCATTTTAAACACACTTCCGAGTTTAAGATAGCTTTAGAAACTTCTCCAAACATATTCCAACATATCTCCAAGCCAAAATCAAGGATCAAAGTGAAGATCAGAGTACTTAGGGTTACAAAGTGATGTTTAAACTTATCTCTTCTTCTTGTAAAAGTTTGGGAAGACATTTTTAAGGTGGAGTAACCTTGGAATTGAAATATTCTTGAATTTTGAGGTAAGATTTCATCTTAGTTTCATGCTTATGATTTTATTTGGTAATTATGTTAAGATTTGAGGAGAAAAAATTGGAGGAAAAGTTCAAATCTGAATTTGATGATATTTTGAGTTGTAAACTAACTTGAGCTATAACTATTAGCATGTTTTGAGCATGATCTTGTTATGAGGGGTCATAATGATGTTGAAGAAGTGTGGTATACAAGTGTATTAGAGTTGTGTCGAAGTTATTGTTATGTATATTATGAAAAGGAGTTTTGGGATTCTATTGAGTATAATTTTAAGGTAATCTTGTAATTATGGAATTGTTGATGCTTTATTGGGGTTTTGGGAGTTGTTTTGAAGATTGGAGGAAGTAGAAGATATAAGGGAAATGCTTTCCGATTTTCATTAGCTTACCAATTAATCTAGTTTGACTACGCACAGCGTTTCTATGACTTACCCTTAGTGCGAATCATCTTGAATGTAGATTTACAAGCTCAAGAGGATAGGCGTTGGGTAAGTTAAGGAGACAATGAAGTATGTTAAGGCTGTCCCTTTCTTGCTTAAGACATGATCCTTTGATACAATCTCATTCACATGATATCCATAATGTTCTTATTTTTGTAGAAATGCTAGAAGCTTATGGTTCTTGAGATTCTTATGATATTGTTAACAATTATCCCATGATTATTGATCTTATCTTATGATTATTGATCTCATCTTATGATTCTTGATCTTATTCATTGATGTTAATCTCATCTTATGATTTTTATTCTTTCAAGGTAAGATATGTTCATGATGATAACTCCATAATAATAATCGGAGGTCAACCGACCTTACGTCACTCCGATAAAGTTATAGCTTTTATTTGAGGTCTCACGTATGCTTTATATATATATATATATATATATATATATATATATATATAGAGAGAGAGAGAGAGAGAGATATGTATATATATGTATACATATATATATATATATATATGTATATATATGTATATGTATTTTCTCACATCGCGCGACACTATAGTCGGTCGGGCGGCACGTAGATGCACACCCTTTGCGGGGGTAGGTTATGATGTTACCCCGGACACGAGATGATGATGATATGATGATAACACTCCAGCCCAAATGACCGGGTAGATACTATGTATATGTATGTATGAATTTTTTTTTCTTTCTAAAAGCTAAGAACGCATTTACATCTCGCTTTAAGAGGCATTCGGTGATGTATTGTGTTATTTCTCTTATCTCATGTTTTCTTTTCATTCCTTATTATGTTGTTATTCTTATGCCTTACATACTCAAGACATTATTCCGCACCGACGTCCTTTGTCGCCGACGCTACATTCATGCCCGCAGGACAGCAGACGGGATCCGTACCCTAGCCGTTTACCGATCGCGTGGAGTGCTCGCTTGTCTCCCGAGCTACGCGGGGCCAAAATTACGGTGATTATTTTTTGTGTTTTTGGAAGGCGGGTTCTGTCCTTATAGTTATCCCTCTAAACGGGGCTTGTAGACAAAATTAATGGTTAGATGTTCTCTAACCTCATCGGTTCATATTTTGTTTTTTTTTGGTGGTCCTTTGTATATAGGGCATGTGATGGTAATATATATTATATATCTCTAGGACTTGGTTCTTCGAATTAATTTCAGTTTGTTTTTACCCCCCAGATATAATAATGAGGCGAGCTAGGGGTGTGAAGGTTTTTTTAACGTATGGCCCCCCCGGGGGCGTACACTTAACAACTATGACAACTATGCCAAGTGTTTTTAAAAAAGCTTGCAAAACAAAAAACCTACAAAAACCCCTTTTTGGAAACGAGGGTTTTCAATGTAGAGATCACAAAGACAAAAAATAGACAACTCAGGGTCAAAAAACCCTTGTTGGGGATTTGGGCCTTTAACTTGTTTGCTTTTTCTTGAAAGCAAAAGAAAGGGAACCCAACTGAAAAATTTTTTAGGGTTTTTTGAGGGGCAAACAATGCCAACATGTTGTTCAAAAAGAACTCAAAGAGAGATGGAGGGCTGGGGGCATTATGAAAAGACGTTACAAGTCTTTTTCTTTTAGCAGCAAATTTTTCCCCCTTGGTAAAGCTTGTTGGGAAAAGTCGCTTTTTAGCTTTTTAAATTACACCTGTGAGACCCCCAAAAGACCCCGGGCCTTGACATGTTTTCAAATAAAAAACTATGAAATGTCAAACCCCCAAAAATTTATAAACAAAATGCGGGAAAAAATTTTCCCCTCGTCCCTATTACTTGTCCACTTTATCTTTTACACGCCCCCAAAGAAATAAATAAAAATATATTTTTACTACATTTTCCTTATTCTTCAAAAATTACACTTAATCAATATTTGTTACATAACAATTAAACAAGGGCAAATGAAAAAATTTTTAATTGAAAAAATTTTTGCATAAATAATAAAAGGAAAATGGCCCCCTTCCCCCCCGGGGG
>NC_081343.1:22632268-22640629 GCF_029784015.1 Lycium ferocissimum
GTTATGATGTTACCCCGTACGCGGGATGATGATGATATGATGATAACACTGAGCCTAAATGACCGGGTAGGATACTATGTATATGTATGTATGAATTTTTTTTTTCTTTCTAAAAGCTAAGAATGCATGACATCTGCTTTAAGAGGCATTCAGATGTACAGGTTATTTCTCTTATCTCATGTTTTCTTTTCATTCCTTATTATGTTGTTATTCATGCCTTACATACTCAGTACATTATTCGCACTGACGTCCTTTTGTTGTGGACGCTACATTCATGCCCGTAGGTGGACAGGGAGACGGACCAGACCCTAGGCTGCTTCATCAGCGATTGTGCAGGGAGTGCTCTGCTTGTTCCGGAGCTACAGTTCAGCCGGTACTATTCTTTTGTGTATATATGGACATGGCAGGGTCCTGTCCCGTCCTTATGATGTTATCCACTCTAAACAGAGGCTTGTAGACAGAATGTATATGGTTAGATGTTCTCTAACCTCATCGGTTCATATTTTGTATTTCATTTTGGCTGCCTGGTCTGCTTGTATATATGGGCATAGTTGATGGTAAGTATATAGATGTGCATATATCTCTAGGACTTGTGTCTCTTACAGATTATGATAATTACGAGTTAGCCATATGACCCACTTAGATATAATAATGAGGCGTATGTCATGAGGTGTGTGATAGGTTACCTTCGGGTACACGTCATGGCCCTCCGGTTGGGTCGTGACACTTAACACCACTATGACTAACTATAGCCAAGTGTTTATAACAAAAGCTTGGCAAAAACAAAACACCTACAAAACCCTTATTGAAGAAGCGTAGGTTTACAATGTAGAGATCACAAAGACAAAAACTAGACAACTCTAGGACTCAAAACCTCTTCAGTTGTTGGGATTTGGTCCTTGAACTTGTCTTAGCTTTGTTCTTGAAAGCACCAAGAGAACTGTGGCGACTGCACTTGTATAAATCGGGATTTCTAGGTTTTTAAGTGATGGGTCAAACAATGCCAACATGTTGTTCAAATAAGAACTCAAATGAGAGCATGTGAGGATCATGTGAGGGGCATGTGACCTAGATAAAGACGTTACAATGGTCTTTTGCTTTTAGCATGCATGCAACCGTGTCAGTAATCGCTTGTTGGAACAAAGATTATCACAGCCTTTATAGTCACATGTAACATACAAGTTCCTGAGACCTGATTAAAGACCTGGTCCTTGACATGTTTGTCAAATCATAAAAACTATGAAATGTCATAGCTCATCAGTAATTTATAAACAAGAATGACTGGGAAAATTACTCCCTCTGTCCCATATTACTTGTCCACTTTATCTTTTACACGCCCCTAAAGAAATCAGAAATAAAAGTATATTTTTACTACATTATCCTTATCTCTTTCTAATAAATTACACTCTAATCAATATTTGTTACTATCAACAATAATTAATCTAAGGACAAATGAAAAAATTACTTAATTGAAAACAGCCTCTTGCATAAATGTAAGATAAGGCTGCGCACAATAGACCCTTGTGGTCCGGCCCTTCCCCGGACCCGGCCATATTGGAAGCTTAGTGGATCAGGATGCCCTTTTTCTTATCTTGATTTTGTAAATTGTCAAGTATTTTGAGAAATATGGACACCTATGGCACAGAGGGAGCATTAAATATAGAACATAAATTCTTCATATTCATCCCTCCGAATCCCAAACTTCTACACTGGAATATACTTGTCACGACCCGACCCCGTAGGCCGTGACTAGTGCCCGAGCTGGACACTCGTATACATATTTGTTAGACATAATCAAACTGAAGCTGAACATCATATAAAAACTTTGTGAAAACATACGTCATTTCAAAACGTCACATACGTGTATCATGGTAACCTGTCTCCTGAGGAGTTACAACTAATCAAAAGATATCATAATACACGAGCCGACAAGGCTGTCATAACATACGGGAACATCCCCAAACATATACGCAAGCCGACAAGGCTGCCACTACATACAACATCCCAAAATATGTATATATGCAAGCCGACAAGCCTGCCACTACGAATGGGAACGTCCCAGAATATAAGTCATGCTAATATAGCTGAACATCATCTATATATAACCCACACATATGTCTACGTACATCTCAAGAGTACTAACAAGAACATACGACGGACGGGGCCCGCCGTACCCCGGATAAACATATACATATATCGAAGATCCGTGTCAAAAGTCTAGGCCTCGAACAATGGAGCATTCCAAGACACTCGAGTAGAAGCCCTAAGCTGTGAGGATCACCAAATCGAGTATCCGTACCATGCGGCATGAAACGCCCGAAGAAAGGGGTCGCACGAAATATGTACCGAGTATATAAAACATGAAATACATTAAGGAACATCATAACTGAAGTAGAGATTTCAGGAGACAAGTATGATAATCAAGGAATCACTGTACCTGTGCCTTATGAAATAAAATCATGCATGACTATACCATATATCATATCCGACCCATTATGGACTCGGTGAATCTGTCATATACATGTATATCATAATCGGCCCATCATGGGGCTCGGCGCCATCATCACATCATCATATCATCATATCATCATCTATATATACCGTACCCGGCCCTCTAGTGAGGGACTCGGTGAACATTGCAGTGAAACTGTGCACGAAAACATACCCGGCCCGGGACTCGGTGAAAGATGTAATAACAGTATGCACGAGCAGAGTAGTGAGTAACCATATGCATTTAAATCATCATTTGAGACTCAATAGATAAGTAGACTAATCAACGCTCGAGTATCAAGACAATAGTCATATTCAGTACTCTTTGAATATCATTATGAACTATATCAAATAAAGCCTCAGGGATCATAGACATGTATCAAGATAATGCGAAACAGCTTATGAAACAACTTATGAAAGTTAAGGACATTAGCCATTATAAAGTCTTTAGGAATGGGAACTTATATATCCGACTACTATCCAACATATAGAAGGCTCGAGGGCAGTAGCTTATCTACTTTAAGATTTTTAACATCAAGAAGTGAATAAGAATCATGAATCACACTCGGGACTTATGAATGGAATTACCCCAAAGCTCATTTCATACATCACTTATATCTAGGACATGCCAAAAGAAAGAAGGGATAGACTTTACATACCTTTAGCGCTTATTCGCCACACAACACGTATACGCTGCCCAATAGTATCTCAACCTATATTAAGACGTCAAGAACTACGGTTAAGCTACGGGGAGATTCAAAACGTATTCTAACGTTAGTAACTCCTTTCTAGATAATTAGACGACGTTTCCCTTATATTCAAACTAACTACATAACAACCAAGCCAACATCAATAACCACACGTTCAGGTACTATATCGAGACTATTCAATACAAGATTCAAGAACACTCCGAACAGCCCACACAACATTCCAAACAGCCCACGTTTACAACATTTGATAATAATCCACACACGACTACAACATATTCAAGTCATTCGCAATGATCCATAGTCATAAAATTTTCATCTAAACAACCCTATAACAGCCCAACCAACATACAACACAGCGTATAATCTTAGTTATCATTAATCTTCCAAGCTCAATAAGAACAACAACAACATATCAAAACAGCCCCTATCTAACAACGTAAAGAGATGCCCGATAATCTCACGAACACCTACGAACATGCCAAACGAACCATCTACGTTCATTATACATTACTTAATACACTTCTTTCCATCCAAGTTCATGAGCTACACCAGCAACCACACGACAACAACATCATCCATCTAAATGCAAGAAAACTATATTAACATCACATTAAGTTCTACAACAGCCCACAACACAATTACAACTTCAACTTTAACCATTTAATTCCTTCATTCTTATCACATAATCTGTCACACCCTAATTTTCGATAGGGCATGATGGGCACCCGACCCGTACCTAGGGCCGAGCGAACCCGCTAACTCTCACAATACTCATAAACATACTGGGCCCGCAAAACATGACATAAGTACATAATGAAAATTTTTGCAGAAAATAAACATGCTTTTCATCTTTTTCAAATCAAATAAAGTCTGCAATCGTATGAAATCTGTAATATAATGCACAACAATACGTCGGCTTATATAGCCGCTTCAAAACAAATCCGACATATCATACACTCGACACCGTCCGCAAAGTCTCTAACATAACCCGTATATCACAACATAAGCACTCCGACTCGGCGGCGCTCCGGGAGAAAAGGAGCTCGCCAATCCCGCCGAACATCTTCTACTCATCCGTATATACCGCGCGGCATGAAACGCACTCCCCCTGATAAAGCGGGGTCGCACGGGAATATATACCGAGTACGTAAAGCATGGCATACGAAAACAAGGTCATAAACCGAAGTAAGGAGTACGTAAAGTGAGCATAATAACCGAATACCAAAGGGCTTGCATCCGAAACACAAATCGTACATCGTAGGTACGTAAGACAAATACAATAATCGGAATGCCAAAATACTTACTCCTGAAACACAAATCATGCATATCAATGGTATGTATCATACCCGGCCCATACTGGGACTGAGTGACATAAGCGAATAATCATCATATGCATACCGTAACACATCATAATATCATAACTTATCATATGAGATGACATTAACCGATGTGGGATTTGCCTAAACCAATGTGGGATTCGCCTAAACCAATGTGGGATTTGCCTAAACCAACATGGATTTGCCTAAACCAATGTGGAATTTGCCTCATCATTGGGTTTGCCCCACCACTGGGTTTTCCCCACCATTGGGTTTGCCCCACCACCGGCTCTGATACCAACTGATCATATTCCAGAATACATACATATAACGTATAACGTGTCCCGGCCCTCCAGTGAGGGACTCGGTAAACAAAATCAGCATATCATCATATATCACATCATATCATCGTATATCATATCATATCATCGTATATCATATCATATCATCACACGCGGTCCATAATGGGACCCCATGACAACGTGGTCGCCACTCATCCGGGCGCCACAACACATCATACTTCGTAATATTGTATACCTCCGAACACATCATACTCCGTATCATATCATATATCATATCACATCATACTTTCGGAAAACACATCATACTTCGGAATATAGCATAGTGCACACGATAACATACCGCCCGGACTCGCGAAAGATATAACAACGAGGTGTTAAGCACGAGCGTAATCGTAAGTAACCATATGCATACAAAACACTTACAAAAACCCAATAGGATAGTCAAAACGAACTATTAGTTCAAAACCGAAACAATAGTCAAATCAGGTTTTCTTCCGAATATCCCTCGGGAACATATCAAACCGAACTTCAGAAACCATAGTCACGTATCAAAATCACATGCATAAAAATCCTCATTTCAGACTCAACGGATAAATAAGTAATCATACTCGAGGGTCGAGAGATAGTCATATTAAATTCTTTCAAAAAAGTCGTTAGAACCGTACAAAGAAAAGTCACGGGACCCACGGACGAGCGTCAACCCCGGTCCGGCCCGCCTATGAAAATTAAAGTCATTACTCGTCATAAAATCATTTGCGAAGATATCAAAGCGATCCGAGCCCTTTCTTGAAAGTTACGGTCGTTCGTAGTTTCGGAATCGTTTAGTAACAAAACCCTTTTGAGAACAAAACTCTTATGCAACCTTAGAAATTTAGTCATACAAAAGACATAAGGATCATAATTCGACTACATTAAGAATACGAATATCAAGAAACAAATAAGAATCGTTTGCGAGCTTATCAAAGCAATCCGGTTCTGTCCAAGAAAGTTACGGACATTTTTAGACATAAGATCCTTTCGGAACAAACCGTTTACATAGCATTTCAAATCCAATCGTATCAAAGACATACGGTCCGTAGCTTGACCACATTAAGGATGCCAACATCAAGAAGCAAATATGAATCATAAACATGCTAGGATTTTAAGAATAGAATTACCCCCAAGGCTCATAACATATCACAACTTACTTGCGTCTAGGACATGCCAAAAGGAAAGAAGGATAAGCTTCACATACCTGGAAGACAAATTCTCGACTTTCGACCTATTTCCTGTCTTGCAATTCGCTTAAGAATTATTCGTAGCCTCGTAATCTACATATAGAACCAACCATAATATCGTTAGGATCATCGCCATACGCTCGTCTTAAATACTTAATAAAGTCCTTTTTAAATTCTCATCTAAATTCGGACAGCATTTCCCCTATTTATGTGCCTAGCCCGAAATTCCAATTCAACAACCAACAACATCAACATCAAAACCAATAGTAATAACATTATTTCCAACACCAACATATGCCATAAAACAGCCCACACATTGTTTTCTAAATTTCCCAACCAACCAACTTGGAATACGACTAATTAATAACTTTATTTCCGTAAAGAAGTCGAAATTAATACTAACAACATCAATAACAACATTCTCAACATCCTACAAGATAAATATATGTATTTCCATCCAAATTTCTCTTCAACCCTCAATCCATAATCCAACAACATCAACACAACAAACTATAACTCTATTCTCACAGCATTTATTCCTTAATCAAACTTAATAAAGAGAGGGATTTGAAGATTCATACCTTGCTTTTATGAAAGTAGCCAAATCTTCATCATTTTCTTGTCTTAAAACTCACTTCAACACAAAACAAAATTATAATCGCGCTACGCGTTGCCCGGACCTCTCGGTTAGCATTTAGTTGCTTTGAAATTTTGTACAAAATCCTCAATTCCATGTGAGAATAAGAGCCCTTTTGGGGGCTGAAGTTTCTGAAATTTTGAGACATTTTTGTGCTGAAAAAATGAGGTTTCGTCCTTTTAAAAAAATGCCGAAGTCGGTTTCACCGTAGCTACGAAGCTTGTAGCGAATGGTATCAGAAGCGGTAATGCAGAAATGTTGTTTCTGCGATGACAGTTCAGTTTGTAATGTCTATAATTCTCTACTCTGATGTCCTATCAATGAACGGTTTGTTGCATTACAAACTAGACTCGACGAACTTCATTTTAGAATTTTGAAATACCTTAAAACTCCATATAAACTATGAGATATGTGCCTCCAAATTTGACTAAAATTTTGCCCAGCATTTCCCAAATTTTCGTCGAACTTATTTTCTTCAATTTACTCGATCTCGAAATATTCCGAAACTCTCCATACATGATATTTATCACTTATTATACTAATAATGGCCATGTTCTCGTGTTTCAAAATACTCTTTCCGATTACGACTTACGAGGTCTGATGCACCCTTTTCTTTGTTGTTACACACTTTCCATGGCTTGTGCCTTTCAAAACATCATGGGACGTCTCCGACACTCCATTACTACGATGAGGTACATGTCATACTTATGCTCTGAAAACGCGGGGTATAACATAATCCATGACAACAACAACCAAAACATTAATTAAAATCAATTCACCATTTCCTTGCAAAACAGCCCCCTACGGCTTCAACAATAATTCAACACCAACACACATAATTTCATGTATTCAATTCATATCTACCAATTTATAACAAGTCCAAATACCTACTAAAACGTGTAGAATATGATCAAATCTTACTATATCACTTGGCTCCTTAATTTGCTGAAATTGATGAATTAAAACAACAAACGTTCTTGCTGCCCCAATGATCAAATCCATGTTTCTAACCACCTTCAATTGATTGGAATACCTTAGAAAAATTATTTTTGGATCATCAACCAAGAGCTCAAGTTCAGCCAGCCATGGCCGAACTCCCTTTCTCTCTCTAAAGCTCACAAAGTTGTTGAAGATGAAATGAGAATTAGGCTGGCCCTTAGTCATCAAATGACTTTATATATATGCTTCTCACATTGGTGACACATGTCCAGCCACATGACATGTGTCCCACTAATATCCATGAGCCAATCATAATTGTCCATATATTCTAGTGGGGCCCACTTAATAATCTGATTAGGCTAGTTAATCCTAAATTCCCACTTAATAATCTAATCATGGTTAATTAATCCCTAATCTCCATTAATATTTCCATGCTATTTGAAATTTATAAGCAAATCGTGCACTAATTAAAATCGGGGATTAAAAGTCCTTGTTTCATATCCCAAATTAATCTTGTCCTTGGACTTACGTCGATTAGTTTACGAATAATTCGTCGTATAAAAATACGGGATATAACAATACTTTTAATCATCAGAATTGGAGAAGAAATCTTGAAAAGACATTTTGTTTTCTTCTTACATTTCATAAGATATCATTGCCAATCAATCTAAAAAGTTCCATAATACATATTCATCGAAGGGAAACCCAAATCCGCTCCCCAAAAGGTAAAACAAAACGGTAAAAATCGGA
>NC_081343.1:22640729-22655079 GCF_029784015.1 Lycium ferocissimum
TAAATTCATCAAACTTTCGTTTCCTACGTAAAGTCCACACAACACATGCACACACACGGCCCTACCATGCACAAAACACATTGTTTCTATGATTTTATTCTTCTCTACGTACTATAACATACATAAACCCTCCATAACATATAAAAAGAGATTAAAGCTTACCTTTTCTTCCTAACTTCTTCACTTGACCCAAGTGCGGAAACGACGAAACGAACGACTTATCTTTCGAAATAATTATACCACGTTGTAGAGGACCCTTGAATTAGTTGGAATACAACAAGAAAATAATTTTTGGACAAGATTTCAAAGGGTTCCTCTTTCTCCTCTATGGCCGAAATGGCCATTTTTTTTTTCTCCTTCATATTTTCTTTGTTCTTTCTCTCATGTTCTTGAATTTTCCAAATGGCAATATGATGAATTCTTTTCATCCATGTTCCATATAATAAAGGGTCATGTGCATGGCACACACCCATGTGCATGGCACATGCCTCTTATATTTTTTTTCTCTTCTTTTTTTTTTCATGAACAAATAATTTGCCAATTCCAATTTTTGCCCTTGGCCCTTCACAATATTTCCTTGAGCCACTTTGTGAATTTCCCCTTTTTACCCCTAGCCTTTCCTCATATTTACACATCCAAAATTTTCATAACCAACTTATGTACCAAACAAGGTCGAATTATAATCTTGTCCTTAATTTGTCATAATTATCTCAAATTTTACGCGAAAAATACGGGGTCTTTACTCGATTTGGTGATCCTCCAGCTTAGGACTTCTACTCGGCGGTCTTGGAGTGCTCCATTGTTCGGAGCCTAGACTTTTGGTACGGATACGGTGATGTATATTTATGTTTATCCAGGGGTACGGCGGGGCCCTGTCCCGTCATATTTCACTATCGATACTCTTAGAGGTCTGTAGACATATGTGTGGGTTGTATATAGATGTTGTTCAGCTGTGTCAATATGACTTATTTTGGGATGTTGTATGTAGTGGCAGCCTTTTCAGCTTGCGTATATATTTGGGATGTTCCTGTACGTTGTGACAGCCTTGTCGGCTCGTGTGTTATGTTATCTTTTGATTGGTTGTGACTCCTTAGGAGACAGGTTACCTATATATCTATATATATATATATATATATATATATATATATATATATATATATATATATATATATATATATATATATATATATATATATATATATATATATATATAAATGTGACGTTACGAGATAACGTCTTGTCTTTGCAAGCTTTCATATTGTGCTTAATTTCGGGTTAACTATATCTAACAGATACGTATACGAGTGTCCAGCTCGGGCACTAGTCACGGCCTACGGGGTTGGGTCGTGACATTTGTCTTATGAGAAGCTCTTGATAATCATAGACTCATAGTTTCCGGGGCACAAGAGAGTCATGGAAAGATAAAGAAAGTCATATTATAGGAATCATGCCTTAGGAAAAGAAGGGACTAGCCTCACATACCTTTACGTCTCTCTAACTTTATCAGTTAAACGCTTCCCTCCAATGTTCACGATTCTACATTCAAGAGAATTCGTACTAAGGTTAGTTAACTGGAAGCATACTTAAGATTAAGCTAAAGCCAATGAAAATTGGGCAGCACTTCCTTTGTTCCTAAGACTTCCTCCATATAATATAACAACTCCCAAACGTCAATAACAATATTCATAACATCATAATTAATAACTTCATCAAGTTCAACATTATCCAATTCCCTACCAAAATGATTCATGACCATAACTATGGCATAACACCGCATTCGTTCTCATATAATACTTCTTTAACGTCATTTGTATCATTTACAACAATATTTCACTCGTAACATATCAAAAATCATGATTCATATCAAACTACTATTCAACAATACCATGGTTTCAACATTTTAACTCCATATCTCACTTTCTTCCTCAATCCAAGTCTTTTAACCATTCAATATTCTTAATAACTTGTAATGATCATAAAACTCACCTTTGATTATGTAGGAATGGGCTTTGGATGAAAGTACTTCACTTGGAGAAAACCCTAACTTCAATTCTAAGGAAATTTCTAGCTTCCATGAACCCTGTTAGTATTCTTGCACTTGATTTTATTAATTTTTGGTATTGATCTTTGATTTCACTTGAATTTGTGTTGGTGAAGTGTATGGAATAGTCTAGAGTTCTTGAGAGAAGGAGAGAAGTTGGAAAAATGAGAAATTAGAAGTGGGAACTTGTATTTATTCTTGGAGAAAAAGCTGTCCCGATCATGTTATACGGACACTTATACGGTCCGTATAACATTATACGGTCCGTATAAGTGACTGTACTTCACCATCAGGGTTTTTCCCTTCCTGTTAAGGTTATACGGACCCTTATACAGACCGTATAAAGTTATACGGACCGTATAAGTGGTCGTACAACTCCATTTTTCGAAGTTAATCTCGTTATTTCGTTTGATCTCCAATCCTTATGAAACCTTCTTAACACTTGTTTAACACTTCATTAGCAATCTAAGGAGCATTATAACTCTTCCTCAAGACATTATTAAATCACCACTAGCTCGGTACTTAGCAAAACCCCTCCAAAACACGACTTATACTTTGCCTTCCTCAACGAACTTTCTTCTCTTGCCTCCAACATCTTTGGAATCTTAATTAGAATCGTTAAGTACCCCTTCTTACTTGTAGGGACATCATATAAATCTTACCCTACGTTAGTCTATCTACCACACAATGACATGAATTTTTTTGAGGTGTAACAGTCAAACTATGAAGAACCAGAATGAGACCCGATCCTCCAGCTGCTCTCTTTATACAAGTAGGCAGCTGCAGCGGTCCGTACAGTCAATAGCCCCAGCTCTAAAGCAGTAACTGTTCACTGCACAACAATCTAGTATAAAAACAACATGTTACAAGGTCTTTAGGTGTGTCTTCAAAAAACTAAATTCACAATAAAAGCTTAGCTGTCACAAGGTTATTCAAGTACGATCAAAGACAAAGCAACAATCGATTGAAGGGCTCGCTCATTACAAAGGAAGATACTTTAAGTTCTCAAGATTTTGAGCTTTGTCATTTGTGCTAAAACTATAAACCTACTCTTCCCAAAAGAAAGTTGTGTGTATGTGTGTTAAAGTCTCAAGTTTGCTTCTACAAGCCCTTGAGTGGTACACTAGGCTAGAGTTAGCTTAGTTGTATTAGTTGAATTATCAAAGGTTGCTTGTTGGAAGAGTGTCTTCACAAGAACTTTGAGTGCTACACTAGACTAGAGTTAGTCTAGGTGTATTAGTGTGCTTGGCTAGGGGTAGTCAAGTGTGAGGGTTGCATAAGCACTATTGTAAGGGTGAGGAGTTATGGGGGTTAAAATCTAGCTTGCAATAGAGTTGTAACCTGAGTTTGCTCAGTTAGTGGAGTTGAAATCCTATTGGGGTAGGTCGTGATTTTTTCCTTGAGAAAGGAGTTTTCCAATGTAAAATCTTGCCTTCTGTACTTACTGCATTGCATAACGGAACTGGTACTCAACCAGGTTCCTCCATACTGTGTTTGGTGCATGCATAGCCTTTCACAATTGGTATCAGAGCAGGCTCTTTCTAAACGGTCAACACCTAGAAAGGATCGTTCTAATGTCTATCTCACCAAACAAAGAAGGAAGATAGAAGGATGTCCACATAAAGGAAATAATGAGCGATACTCCATATGAGCAGGCCACAATGAATCTTGATGCCGAACATGAAAAAGATAACGTACCTCAGAAGAACGTGACTAAGGTGAACATCGTTCTGGAAAATTCCTTGCAAGAGATTTGTTCCTCAACTACAGCCATAGAGATGTTGAATTCAAAAAACAGAAGAAATTATGGAGTTCAGAAGACTAGCATCTCTAACTATCTCCACAATACGGACCTTTGCTAAATGAAGTCGAGAAAAAAAAAATTATTCTGCATCCAAAAGGAGTAAACTTGTCTGAAAACTCACCCTGTTCATTGGTCCAAGGGACCCAATCTGGTGTGGGGTCCCAAACAAGGTCAGTGATCATGTTGGAAGACATGAGTGATAAAGAGGGGATCAGGAGGAAATGAAATCTACCTTTCACTCAAGAGCTTCCAAGGAGAGGATGGGTGCATGAAGAGAAACTCATGAGCAAAACATCCTCTCATGTTTCTGACAATTAGGATGCATCAAGGTTTTTAATAGGTGAAGAGTGGAGTCTCAACCCTAAGATATGCAGAATAAGCCAACTTGAGGAAACCTGGTCTGTACTATCCTTCTCGTTATCAAAACTTTTGAGGAGACCTCAAAATTTGTTACATTTAAAAACTCAGCACGAGAGTTCGCCAAGCAGGATAGGATAAACGGGGGCAGAATTTTTGAGAGGATCTCAGAAATTTCGCACAAGGAAACAGCAACCCAGCTATCAAAGCAGCAGAGAAACGAGGACTCTTCATTCAAAAGCACATGTCATGACAATTAACTTAAATAGCTTTAGAAAAATGTATTTGTTTTCATAAGTAACTAACTCTTGATTCACATTCACAAAAAATGATTTTTTCTTTCATGATTACATTAAATTCATCTTTTGAATCTTTGAATCCAAGAGGATTTAAATCCAAGGAAGCTAGCAAAGCCAAAGACGCAGTCAGAGGCAGCAACATGGATCAACTTTAATAGGAAACTAACGCTTTCCGGATGTAGGTCTCCGTGTTGTCAGGAGGACGACCCATTTATCTAATTTTTTTTCATGGCAGGTAAAAGATGGTTCACCAGGCAAGGTCGGAGCCGCCGCCAGCGATAGGGTTCGTAGCAATCAAAGCCACAAGGGAAAATATCTAGCTACGAGGGCTATAGAAGGACTAAAATGCCATAAGGGTGAATATCTAGCCACGAGGGCTGCAAATCATTGGAATGCCATAAGGGTAAACATCTAGCCACGAGGCTTACAAAATGACTAGAATGCCACAAGGGCGGATATCTAGCCATGAGGGCTACAAAATGATCAAAATGCCACCAGGGAAAATACCCGGCCAAAAGGATAACAATAAAAACAAAAATGGCATATCTGACCACGAGGGTCAAAGCCAATATAAAGGATGAAGGAAAGACGATTTAGCCGAAGGGGCCATATCTGTCATTTGGATGCCATAAGGGCCATTCATTCATTCACTGTCATGAGGTCCATTCATACAAACATTGCTAAGAGGGCCATTCATACAAACACTTCCAAGAGGGCCATTCATACAAAAATTACTGAGAGGGCCATTCATACAAACATGCCGAGAGGGCCAATCATTTTGATTCAAACACCTCCGCAAAGACCATTCATTCATACAAATATACCAAATGGGCCTTTCATTCAAACATGCCAAGAGGGCCATCCATACAAACATTACCGAGATGGCCTTTTATACAAACATGCCAAGAGGTCCATTCATACAAACATTGCCAAAAGGGCCATTTATTCAGACATACCAAGAGGGACATTCATTCATACATGCCAAGAGGGTCATTCATACAAACATTGCCAAGAGGTTCATTCATACAAACGTGCCGAGAGGGCCATTCATACAAGCATTGTTGAGAGGGCCATTGATTCAAGCACTGTCGTAAAGGTCATTCATTCATACAAACATGCCAAGAGGGTTATTCATTCAAACATGCCAAGAGGGTCATCCATAAAAACATTGCCAAGATGACCATTCATACAAATATGCCAAGAGGGCTATTCATTTAAACATGCCAAGAGGGCCATTCATTCATTCATTGCAAAGAGGCCCATTCATATAAGCATGACGAGAGGGTCATTCATTCAAACATGCCAAGAGGGCCATCCATACAAGCATTGTCGAGATGGCCATTTATACAAACATGCCAAGAGGTCAATTCATACAAATATTGCCAAGAGGGCCATTCATACAAACATGCGAAGAGGGCCACTTATTCAAACGTTGCCAACAGGGCCATTCATGCAAACATTGCCAAGAGGGTCATTCATCCAAACATGCCGAGAGGGTCATTCATACAAACATGCCGAGAGGGATATTCATTCAAGCATTGTCAAGAGGGCCATTCATTCAGACACTACTGCAAAGGCCATTCATTCATACAACCTGCCAAGCATGATCTCTAAAGGTCAAAGAGATGTAAATCTGGTCAAACGACCACAATTTTCACTCTGAAGAACAAAACAATGTAAATCTGGCCAAGTGACAACAATATTCATTTTCAAAATCAATCACATGTTACCCAACAAATAGAAGCAAATTGGCAGCCACCTAACAGAGGAACAGGTTGATCAAATCAAGTCCGGACGTATGCGGAGCAAACGTGGAACTTTTTTTTATGCAGCCAATCAAGATAGGGTGCCCATGACAGTCAAGCTCTCCGGCCAAAATTTGGAAGATCTGTTGAGAGTGGTCTGAATCTGACAATTTATTGTTTAATTATCTCGAATCTCAACCGTTAAATGTGTTATTGAGAGTTTTATGCCCAGAAAGTGTGAAAGTCCCATATCGGGTTTGAATAAAAGTTTTAGGGTTTTGGGGTTCTATATAAAGAACCCCCAGTTCACATCTGACACAAGACATGGCAAGCTTGAAAATCTTACTTGTGCTTAAAAAAAATGAATTAACTAGGGTTAGGAATTTTTCTTAAAACCTTGACCTAATCGAGTAATAGTTTAAAAAATTGTTTTCTTTTTCTTGTTTATGGCTGAGTAATGGGGTTGAGAAAGCAAAGGATCTTCAAGATCCAATCACGACCATAGACTGCACGCAAAGAAGTTATTTGCTCTTCCGTTAAGTTGTTTCAATTTATGTTAATATCTGTTGTTTGATAATCAGATTAGTTTGTTAGTTTTCTTAATAGTTCATTTTAGTAGTTTGCTAGTTGTTTGTACGTAGTTTAGAGTGAGAGTTGTTAAATATGTTTTGAGTGCTTAATTTTAGATAATCGTGTGTTAGTTTAGCTTTGGTAGTTGTCTAACTCATGTTTTAAATGCTTAATCCTGTTTAGTCTTAGGTTAGTTTAGGTATGTTGGCTATTTAACTATGTTTACATGCTTGGTTTAACCTAAATCATGTGTAGTATTTTGTTAGTATGCTCTATAAGTCTGTTTGCTTAGACATTATGTCATGTATTCCAAAGTTAGTGTGTTTCAAGGTGACATAAGCCTGTTTAAGACTAAACAAACCTCTGATAGCATGTTTAAAATGATTTATGAATATGCATCTTTGTGTATTAACTAGAAGTGAAGCCCTTATATGCAAATGAACTTGAGAAACTATTCAAAACTCCAATCCACTTGTTTTTAAACTTGCCTTCACTTATCTTAAGTACAAAATTCTAGAAAGTTCTTTGGTATTGAGTGAATGAATTTTAGTTTTTTCAATGAATACTCTCATATGGTTTCTCTATGTTATTGTGATGGTTTATGGTCTGCAGTGCTCTAGAGCTAGTGTAAAATGTCTAAGTTCATTTCTTATGATTAAGTCCACTTTTATACCTGTTTAGATGATTTATGGCATGTCCTTATATCTGAAGAATGGTCAGTTACACTCTTGTATGCCTCTGTTCTGCTCAATATTAGCCTATGTGTGCCAACATGTATGAATTTGTAACTCGGATTGCTTTATTGTAAAGACAAATGGATCTGTTGGTCTGAGAATTTGTTTGAAAGGCCCAAAATGGCATGACCTCGTTTGTAAATCAAACATGGCATATTTTGAAACTCTGTTTTTTCTTTATAAGATTTCACATATCTGTATTAGAGTTGAATATAGACCTTGTTGTATCCAAAATGATTTTTGATGTCCTTCATGTCTTCTGTGTGTAACTTCTCTGATTAGACAGCCCTTTAGTTCATTAAATGTGGTATCACCCTTTTGCATAGCCCTAGATCCACCTTGAATATGGAACTTGACTAAATGAGGCCTGAATATCTATAATCATATAATGTCGTGTCCTTGAGGCTAATTGTCACACCCCAAAACCCACCCTAGGCGTAACAGGCATCCGATGCTATGAACAATACTGGAAGCACCTAATAAAATCAATAAACATCAAATCTTTTTTATGATCTTTCAACAGTTATATCAATATGTTATAAATAGCTAACTAACTCATGATCCCCATCAAATAATAAAATCAAAAGAAATCTATCACAAATGTGTCGTTATAAAACGTAGCAACACCGAAAGAGTCAAATAATGACTTCAACAACTACCCATAGAAATAGCGTCTTTCTATGGAGCCTCTAAGATGAAAAATAAAATATAACCTAACTTCGGGACGCAACCCGGAAAATAAAACAATAACTAAGATAGGATGGTGCCCCACGAACAAGCATGTGGGCTCACCAAATAGTCCAGAGAGTAGCAAGCTCTCTTAATCCGCGCGCGTATCACAACTTGCTCCTCAACGTTACCTAACACACCACAAAAAATAGAAATGGCATGCCTGAGTCTTTGGGTACTCAGTCTTTGGGATAATACTTAATATAACACAATAATATAATAAGGATCAGTAAAACGGCGTCAATAAAGGCAGTTTAAATTCAGAGATAGAACAAATCACCAAATTTAGTAACACCATTAATGAAAATCGCTAAATAAGAAATAAATCAATTTCAGCTCGTTATGTCGTTTATCACATTTAAGTCTTTCAGTCATGAAGTCATGATCATCAACAAGCCACTCGCAGGAAACCAAAGTACAACACATGCCGATATAGGCCCAAATCAACATAACGATGGGAAGACCATTCAAGTTTCCCTAAACCACCTAGATGCACCACATCGGGGTTATCAACCCCAATGGCTACCGTTCCTCCCAAATAGCTAGGCAGATACCACACCAGGATTGCGAATCCTCGATGTCCACTCTTCCTCCCGAATGGCTAGGCTAACCCCACTAGGACCCATATTGACTACCCTTCCTCCTGAGTAGCTAGGCCAAACACAAATAATATAAAATCATGGAAAAAGTGCCGAATCACAATCCTAGCATAGAAGCCGAACTCAAATCATGGCATGGAAGCTGAATCACAAGCCATATCATGATAGCCACAGTATTGATTAAGGATTATGTTCATCATCCCATTATGGGGGTACATCAAGTCATTTCAGTTTTGGATACCGGGTTCACTTCTTTAGACAAGTTTCTAGTTCAACACAATCCATTATAGAGCACTCACACGAGATAGTCAAGCTTTTCAATTATCAAGTTTAAACATCCCTTATGGGATAATTCAAGTTCAAATAGCAAAGCTTTATATCTCAATCTTCAATCATCCTTTAGAGAGGAAACCAATCATGAGTACATATATATAATATAGTACAAACAAGGTTTAATGTGGGATTTTCCCTCATGCACACAAACCACAACCAAAGAGTTCATAAAAATCGTCCGAAAGAGAATTTTCTAAAAGAGACATATAAATCACCTTTATAGTCAAAAATGATTTTTGAATAGAGACATACCTTAAAACCTGCTAGAATGGTACCAACAGAACTTCCAAGGTTCAACAAGCACTCTACAATAGGTTAATAATAAAAAAGTTTAGAACTTTAACCAAATTCGAAGAGTTCCCACCCTTATCGCAAAACTAGGGCTTTTTGTGCCTAAAAATGTGTTCTTGAATCCCCCATGAATCACCCATGGATTCTAATTGTTTCTATCACCTTAAACTAGTCCCATGCCTCTAAATAACCTCAGTAAGAATCATACAACATACCTTTAAGAAGTTTCCCAAAGTCTCCTTCAATTTCTCTTTCTTCGGTTTTCAAGAATCTATGGTTTGAAGGATGAACTAGTGTTAATTTGATGTTAGATTGATGTTGTAATGATGGGAATTGATCAAGAACATACCTTATATGTGTGACGGTTCGTATTTTTACGGGCGGGAGTACCACTCGGAAAAGCTACTTTGAAATCGTTGGTGCTCTTTCAGACTTTGTTTTAAAAGAGTCGCCACCTAATTTTTAGGAAATTAGGAAAATAGTTTTGAAGGGTTTATTTATACACCGTGAAAAATCCTTCTTAATCCAAAGTTCTAGGTAAGAGTTCTGGTGATCCCCTAGGGAAGGTGTTAGACACCCTAGTATTAAGGATCCGTACTATACGGCTGACCTTCAAATTTCAATGTGTGGGTATTTGCATGAACTGTTTATTTAGTGTAAAATTCCCATAAAAATCTGTCCTTTTATTGCATATCAAGTTTCTTTGAAAGAATTGAGTGTAGTTCTCTTATATATGGGCTTATTTTAGGTTGGATCTATCATATCCAAATGAACGTATTTCCTCTTATATATGAGGATAAATAGTTTTTTGTAAAAGGGGAATTACCTTATTATAGTAAACGTGTATATATATGTTTCCAGTTCATGCCTTAATCCACACTTAGTTCGGGTTAGTCGTACATATACATCAAAAACGCCTTACTTATTATTCTGTGATTACGAATATGTTTCCAATTTTATTAAGGAAAATTGTTTTAAATACTTTGTTTTTTAAAAATCCAACTTGGTTCGGCATTGGGCCGTAAAGAGAATGGATTTAATGAAAAGCAGATGACAACGTACTTTGAGATCAAAGGATTAAACCACATATCTTTGTGTCCGTTTAAAGGAAAGGGATTTGTCAAATTTTTAGAATATGAAAATGCAGTGGGTTCTGACCAAAAAAATTGCATTTTTTATTTATATTACTTCTGAAAAGGGAACATGTAGGACTGGTGTTATACCCCGTATTTTGCGCGTTCGGATAGTTTGGGACAATTGCAACAAGTTAAGGACAATGCTATGTATTGATCTTGTTTGACACATAAGTTGGTTATGACAAATTTGGACGTGGAAATATTGGAAAAGGCCAAGGGCAAAATTGGAATTTCAAAAAAATTAGTTTCATGAAAATTTCCAAAAGTGTGGACTAAATGAAAAAAAAAAAAAAAAAAAAAGAAAAACCACCCCAGGTGGCCGGCCATAGTGGACCCCACATGGGGGGGGGGGGGGAGCATGACAAATATATTTGTCATGTGACCATAGAAAATTCAAGAATTTGAGAGAAAGAAGAAAGAAAGAAAGGAGGAGAACAACAACCATGGCCATTCGGCCATGGTCTCCAATCTTTGTCTCCTCAAATTTTGTCCCCAAAAATTATTTTCTTGTTGTGTTCCTACTAATTCAAGGGTCCTCTAAACGTGGTATAATTATTTCGGAAGATAAGTCGTTCGTTTCGTCGTTTGGACAATTTGGTGGAGTGAAGAAGTTAGAAGAGAAAGGTAAGAATTCATCCCTCCTATTTATGTTATGAAGGTTTGTTTGTGTTGTGGTATATGGAAATGAGTAGAAAATATAGAAATATGGAAGTTTGCATGGCGGAAGTGCATGTGTGCAAGTGGCCGTGTGTATGTCTTAGAGTGTAGTGTGATTATGTTGAATTTTATGTTGCATTATAGTTGTGGTTATTGTGAAATTTGTATTGGAAATGGAAGTTGAATAAAAATTGGAAGAAGTTGGAAAAAATTGCCATGTTGGCCGTGGGCTATGTTATGGTGAAATAATGATGGATTTATTTTGTTTAACATGTTAGTTGTGTTGTTGTGACCTTTACAATGTAAATGAAGATTATATGGGTGAAGTTGGCATGAAAATGGAATGTAGAGAAATTATGTCATATTAATATGATTTTATGATATTAGGATAATGAAGTTGTTTGGGGTGTAGATTGTTGTTGTCGATGAATTTGGGAGACGAAAATATGTTATGACCAATTATGTCGAAAAATAGAGACTTTGAATGGATTATGATTTCGGTGAGATTTTTGTATGCTTTGCAAATAGTTTGTAGGACGATATGGAATACCTCCGGATTGTGTTAACATGATTTTGATTAGTAAATGAATATGGAAATGTTGATATTAGTTTGGAATTGTGAAGTTGGAACGGAAGTTGTCGCCTTATATAGAGATGAAGATTTCTTATGTTAGAATGCATTCTAGTTGCTTATTGATGTTGTTGGATTATTGGGTTGTTGTTGATTGACATATTGGGCCGAGCTAATTCTCGGGGATGGCGCATTTACGGAAATCGCGAAATTCGTAGACAAGTGTTACTTTAAGATTCAATTCCTAAAGGCTCGTAATTCATACTTGGTAATTGTGACCATTTGTAGATTTTGAAGGATTTGGGATTTGAGTTTGGACAAGCATAAAAGGCGAATAAGGTATGTAAAGCTCTCCTATTCTTTCTCTTGGCATGTCCTAGATATACTAGGTTTGAATTTGGACCTCGGACAACTCTACTCTTCGGAATCTACGTCCGAAATCGCCCCTTTTTAATTCAGTGGAATTGAACTAATTATGTTGTAAATACTTAGAAAAGTTGACTAAACCTCTAGAATTTGTGTAAATGAAATCCTATTACCTTAAAACCCTCATAAGTGACGTCATGAAGTTTAAAATACATGACTTTATGTTCGCCACCTCATTTGACCCGAGGTGGGCCCATTCTGAATTTTTCTTTATTGTTCCGATTGGCTTATTTTTGAACAGAACCAAAGGGAAACTCTTAATTACTCTTCTAACTACTAAGCGACAATTGTTTTAATTATTTTAATGAGTCTTATACATACGTCGAAATATGCAACGATTTCAGAAAGAATATTATGACATGAACCATCGCGTTATCTGAAAGACATATACTATGATTATCGCTCAATTTCTTTTATATGATTTGTCATCGGAATTATGCTATAGAGTTCCTGTAAATGTTCTGTATTTTAACATGCACAAATAATCCCCGAAGTTTTAATTTGATATAATCCCCGCGCATCCGAAAGGTACGTGCTATGACTATCGTCGATTTCTTTCCTAAATGACCTGCCGCTCAGTTATTACGTCGAGTCCTTGTAAATATTTTATGATGCATAAGTTTCTCACTACTCCACTCGTGGATGCCTCAATGTTTCCTTCAGAGCCGGGCCGGGGATATGTTATCATGCGTATTCCTTGCATTGTTCGCGTGCCTCGATGTGAGGGGGCGGTATATATGTACATGGGTTGTGGGTATCTTTGTGCATGTACACACTACGATATGATATGATATGATATGGCCATACGATATGCTATGATATGCGCGCACTTCGATTTGATATGATATGTTGTGGCGCCGGTGTCGGGCGACCACTTTTACATTTCCATAGGAGTCCCGTGATGGGAGCGGCTATAGCATATTTTGTTGTGCATTTACTGTGTTTTATGAGTAAGCATTTACGATACTCGGCTATTGCATTTATGTTGTACCCTGTTCGGTCATGATTACATTGTCGATCTTTATGCTTTACATACTCGGTACATATTCCGTGCGGCCCCACATTCTTCGAATTGCGTTTCATGCCGCACGGTACACCCGGATGAGTACGGGTTACGTAGGAAATGTTCCGGCGGCGTTGGCAAGCTCACTTTCTCTGGAATGCTTGCCGTGTCGGATTTGCATGTCATGTGTTACGATTATGTGTTAGAGACTTTGCGGAGACGAGTTGTGGGTTCGGATGTCGAGTTTTGTGGCGGCCGGCCCCGCGGCCGTCATGTCATTCGTATTGTGCCATAATTCCATATGATTGCATGTTCGTCGATTTGTAAACTACAAGGATATTTCCAAAATATTTCTTTGTACTTGTCATTTTTTGTCCGATTAAGAGTCGAGGTTTATGTATGTAATAAGAGTCAGTGGGTTCGCTCGGCTCCGAATGTGGGGTCGAGTGCCCATCACACCCTAGCAAAAGCAGGGTGTGACAACTGGGCTTTGATCAAAATCTTAACTTATGGCAATTTGGTGGGCTTTGGCCCAAAAACTCGATTTTGTTTGTGTGGACTTAGTCCAAAACTACGCCAGTTTTTCCAAGAAAAGTGTAGCATTTTTGGTTTTGGGAAATTAACTGTGACTTGCACAAAATCTCTCATTTTTAACAACTGGTTTTATGATGAAAAGGTAATGTATTCCTTTTAATTCTGAAACAAGGGACTATAGGGCAAGTAATTTTGGTAAAAACGCTTACATGCCAACGCCTAATACTTTTCCTAAAATCTAATTTATTTTACGAAAGCCCATTTGATTTATCTCTTAGAAATCCCCTTTAAAAATAAGAAAATAGGACGGGTTTTGAAAATTCGCGAAGGAGCCTAAGGTCCAACTACACGGCTTAAGTACCGTTTGCCTAAAACGCCTAATTCCAACCATTTGGTTTCCAATAGTAATGTGAGTTTACAAATACAAATACAAACAAAAACATATCGTGCAATAATAGTAAAATGACTTGGGGTGTACCAAGCCCCCTTAACCATTTTCACCCATGGTTGGGCCTTCGTGG
>NC_081343.1:22655179-22701941 GCF_029784015.1 Lycium ferocissimum
GGAACTTAGCCGTTTTCTGAGTCAACCTGATCAGAGGTGCAGCTGTAGATGAGAAACCTTCTACAAACATCCGATAATAACCAGCTAAACCCAAAAAGCTAAGGATGTTGTCGCACCCATGGGTTATGGCTAGTCTTTAACTGCCTAAATTTTCTGAGGATCAACCTTGATGCCATCACTAGACACTATATGACCCAAGAATGCCACAGAGTTAAGCTAGAATTCACACTTAGAAAATTTAGCATAGAACTTATTCTCCTCAAGGCTTTCAAGGTTATTCTCAAGTGTCCTGCTTGCTCCTCACAACTCTTTGAATAAACTAGGATATCATCAGTAACAAAATTATGAAACGATCGAGAAAAGGCTTGAACAAACAGTCCATCAGGTCCATAAATGCAGCGAGGGCATTAGTTAGACCGAAGGACGTCACCAGAAATTCAAAATGTCCATACCGAGTACGAAATGCTATTTTTGGAATATCTTCCTCCTTTATTTTCACCTCATGGTATCCAGACCGTAAGCCGATTTTAGAAATAAACTTAGCACCCTGAAGTTGGTCGAACAAGTCATCTATACTAGGCAAAGAATAGTTATTCTTGATAGTCACCTTATTTAGCTGACAGTAGTCAACACACATTCTGAGAGAACCATCTTTCTTTCTAACAAACAAGACCGAAGCACGCTAAGGTGAGGTATTTGGTTGAATAAACCCCTTATCCAACAAGTCTTTCAATTGATCTTTCAATTCTCTTAGCTTTTACTAGCCATATGATAAGGTGGGACGGAGATTGGTTGAGTTTCGAGAAGAACATCTATCCCAAAATAGATAACTCTATCTGGAGGGATACACGAATGAACTTCGGGAAACACTTCGGGGAACTTATTAACTATAGGGACAGACTTAAACTCTGGCACTACGGCTTGAGTATCATTGATAACAAATAGATGGTAAATACATCCCTTAGAAATCATTTTACAAGCCTTAAGATTCGAGATAAACCTACCCCTAGGATTAGCAATTTCTCCCTTCCACACGATAACCGGTTCATCAGGGAAAGCAAATCAAACTAACTTATAAATACTTACCTCAAAACATCAACAAACACACCATACAATAACCACCAACACCTAATACAGAATTCCAAACGACTCTATTCCATCTATCAAAGTGTACATCACAAACAACATGCACTTCATAGCACCATTGTTCACTAGGATGGGAATTGCAAAGACGAACTAATTCCATCTCCACGAGGCATGAATTAACGAACACATCAGAACTATCCTAAGGGAAGTTCAAGATCTATGGCACAATCTAGAATAAAGAAAAATGAGAAGCACTTATAAATGCCTGGCAGTCTTTCGACCATGCAAGTGATTAGGCAAAGACAAGGAAGACTCCACTAGACACAACTCCACAGACACAGACACATCCTAGGACATATCTAAACCTAGGCTCTGATACCAAGCTTCTCACACCCCAAAACCCACCATAGGTGTAACAGGTTCCGATGCTATGAACAACACCGAGAGCACCTTATAAAATCAATAAACATCAAATCTATTTTGATGATCTTTCAACAGTTATATCAATACGTTATAAATATCTAACTAACTCATGATCCCCATCAAATAATAAAATCAGTGAAAGTCTGTCATAAATGTATTGTTATAAAACGTAGCAACACCCATCAAGCAATGACTTCAACAACTACCCACAGAAATAACGTCTATCTATGGAGCCTTTAAGGTGATAAATAAAACATAATCTTACTTCGGGACGCAGCTTGAAAACTAAAACAATAACGAACATAGGATGGTGCCCCACGAACAAGCATGTGGGCTCACCAAATAGTCCAGAAAGTAGCAAGCTCTCTTAATCTGCAAGCATATCATGAACTTGCCCCTTTACGTTACCTAACACACCATCAAAAACAACAATGGTATGCCTGAGTATTGGGTGCTCAGCAAGTGTCCCCGGGACAATAGTTAATATAACACAATAATATAATAAGGATCAGTAAAACGGTATCCATAAAGGCAGTTTAAATTTAGAGATTGTACAAATCACCCAATTTAGTAACACCATTAATGAAAACAATAAATCAATTTCAGCTCGTTATGTTGTTTATCACATTTAAGTCTTTTAGTCATGAATTCAAGATCATCAACAAGCCACTCGCAGGCAACCAAAGTATAACACATGCCGATACAGGCCCAAATCAACATAACAAAGGGACAACCATTTAAGGTTCCCTAAACTGCATAGAAGCACCACATCAAGGTTATCAACTACAATGGCTACCCTTCCTCCCGAATAGATAGACAGAAATTATACCGGGATTGTAAATCCTCGATGGCCACTCTTCCTCCCGAATGGCTAGGCTAACCCCACTATGATCCATAGTGGCTATCCTTCCTCCCGAGTAGCTAGGCCAAACACAAATAATATAAATCCTGGCAAAAGAGTTGACTCACTGTAACACCCAGTACCCTTAAACTAGCTTACATTCATGATTCAGGACTTAGAAACCGAGACAGAAGTGTTTGAATTGCAAACTTAATTTCAACGGTAAAAGTGCGGTCTAGGTCAAAAAGGACGGGTCATATTTTCAAGCTGCACTTTGTTTGGGAAAAAGTTAAAGTTTTTAGAAATTGCCATCGAGGTACGGCTACAAGTACAGGCCGCACTTCAAAGTGGGGGACGTACTTTGTGCCTATACATTCCGGTGATCTTAGCCTAGTTACTGGATTATGACAATCCAGGTACGGGTTACAAGTACGGGCCACACTTCAAAGTGCGGGACATACTTTGTACCCGTACCTTTCCCGCTTCAGCGAATAGTATAAATACGGGACTTCAGTTTTATTTCCCACTTTTCACAGTTCCCAAGGCCTAGAATGCAGTTCCTCTTCTCCCCCATCACTAAAAACATCAAGGTAAGCAATCCAAACCTATTCCAAATCCTAACCTATTCCAAGTGGATTTAATCATGTGTTTATCTAACTTAAGGAAAAATAACATTGTTCTTAACATAGGCTTTTCAAAAAAATCCTAGGTCAAGGTTTGAGACACAAGCTTTTTAGATTCTTCTCAAAGTTCAGATTCTTATTGTGGATTGTG
The DNA here is from genome assembly GCF_029784015.1 of Lycium ferocissimum. Classification (NCBI taxonomy): domain Eukaryota; kingdom Viridiplantae; phylum Streptophyta; class Magnoliopsida; order Solanales; family Solanaceae; genus Lycium; species Lycium ferocissimum. Next base: position 22,658,304 of record NC_081343.1, read on the forward strand.
AAGCAATTAAGGTATGTGAGGCTAACTCTCTACGTTTGGGAATGTTAATGATTCTCCCTATGCTACTTTCTTTTACAACGTTACTAATTGCCTCGGAAATATAGTTAAGCTTAATTCCTTGAATAGTTGTAGAACTTCTATTCTCTAGTTTCGTAATTCGTTCATGACTTTCATTGCGAATGTTGTGAGCCCAGTACGTAATCAATATAGACTTGTGTTTAATACCTATGAGTCTCAGTCTAGAATATACTCTGCATGTTTATAAATAGCAAAGCTTCAGGTCTCTTAATCAGTCCATGAATACATGTCTCAGTATAGTAATGTTCAGTATTCCAGAGTTATGCATTACAACATGATCCTCAGTTCCTTGATACAATTGTTGAATGTTGAATACCTGTAAATGGGCATAAGGGGCCACAAATTTAGCATGGTTATACTTAGGTACAAGGCCACAGATTTAGCATGCTTATACTCAGGCACAAGGCCACAGATTTAGCATGCTTATACTCAGGCACAAGGCCACAGATTTATGATACTTATACTTACGTACAAGGCCACATATTTAGCATGCTCATAGTTAGGTTCAAGGAAACAGATTTTGCATACTTATACTTGGGCACAAGACCACAGATTATGTATGCACAATATATTGGGCCCAAGGCCACAGACCATGATTTTTAGTTAAACAACTGGTTCTCCATTCAGAATAGGGAGTATTCATATCTTTACTTCCTTTGTTCATTTCAGTTATCAGATATCAGAAATCAATTTCAGTTTCAGCACTCTTTACATGTGTATTGATTTGGGCTGCCCTTTACCCGAGCACCCCATTTACAGTTTTTATTTTAGTTGCTTTACATACCAATACATTTTAAATGTGTTAATGTCCTTTTTATTGCATGGTGGCCTGCATCTCGCAATGCAGGAAATGATTTACAGGTTGATAATTCTGCTCGCTAGGACTTGCTCGTATAAGCTGCTAGGTAACCACCACTTCCTTCAAGGCGTTATCACATCTTAGTCATTATATTATGTCAGTCAGTTGGGTATGCTGGGGACTTGTCACGGTTAGGAAGTTATCTTTTCAGTATACTTTAGAGGCTTTATAGACTATAGTTCAGTTAGTCAAATGTTAGCAGTCCTTCTTGTGTTAGCCTTTTCGACTACCTATTTATTCAGACTTTCAGATTTATATAGCACTTTGGCATTTATGATATTATAGTCAGACCTTTAATAGATCATCACGTGTTAGTATTATTTCTACACTTTTGTATGTTTTGATATCTCATGTTGATTCAGCCAGCCTATGGGTTCGCTCGATCACATGCAGTTAGGGACCGAGTGTCATGTTACGCCCAGGCCATAGTTCGGGGTGTGACAATCACAATCCTGGAATAGAAGCTGAATTACTCAAATCATGGCATAGAAGTCGAATCACAAGCCATATCATGATAGTCACCGTATTCATTAAGGATTATGTTCGTCATCCTATTATGGGGGTACATCAAGTCATTTCAGTTTTGGATATTGGGTTCACTTCTTTAAACAAGTTTCAAGTTCAAAACAATCCATTATAGAGCACTCAAATGAGATAGTCAAGCTTTTTAATTATCAAGTTTAAACATCCACGTGGCGTAATTCAAGTTCGAATACCAAAGCTTTATATCTCAATCTTCAATCATCCTTTAGAGAGGAAAACAATCATGAGTACGTATCTATAATATAGTACAAACAAGATTTAATGTGGCTTTTCCCTCACGCATACAAACCACAACCAAAGATTCATAAAAATCGTTCGAAAGAGTATGATCAAAATGAGACATACAAATCCCTTTATAGTCAAAATGATTTTTAAAAAGAGACATACCTCAAATCCCGCTAGAATGGTAGCAACAGAATTTCCAAGGTTCAAAAATCACTCTACAATAGGTTAATAATGACAAAGTTTAGAACTTTAACCAAATTCGAAGAGTTCCCACCCTTATCGCAAAACTAGGGCTTTTGGTGCCCAAAAACGTGTTCTTGAATCCCCCATAAAGCACCCATGGATTCTAATTGTTTCTAAAACCATACACTAGTCCCATCCCTCTAAATAACCTTAGTAAGAATCATAGAACATACCTTTAAGAAGTTTCCTAAAGTCTCCTTCAACTTCTCTTTCTTCGGTTTTCAAGAATCTATGATTTAAAGGATGAACTAGTTTTAATTTGATGTTAGATTGATGTTGTAATTATGGGAATTGATCAAGAACATACCTTATATGTTTTGGGGAGGTTTTAGGGTTGTTTCCTCTCAAAAATTTAACGTAGTGGGAATGAATATAACAAAGTTAGGCTTTTATAAAAATTTAGGAAAAATCACTTCAGGCATAAAATGGCTTTGTGCGGCGTCTGGGGCATCGCCCAAGGTGGCACGCATAGTATATCTATTTTGGCGGTGTCAAAATTTTGAGTTTCCTAGAAACTTGGCCTGAGGAGCCGCCCAAGGAAATGCCCAAGGCGCTGCGCACGCCTAATTTTTACACTACACTGACAATGTCCAGTAAAATAGACATAACTCCATGCACAGAGCTCCGTTGGATCTGGGTGACCTACCATTGGAGAGGTATTTCAAAGACCTAGAATTTAGTGAACAAAGTTTTCCCAAATTCCTAACAGAGTTTCAAGAAACTAGCTTAGAAGTGAGACCTACCACAATTTTGACGAGTTTGAGAATTCTTACGAACTTCACTATTTAGTTTGACTTCAAAACGACTGCGTATCACCCAAATTCATCCCAAATGGATTCATATAGCTAAAATATCATCTTATCACTAGTTTTACACATTCACACCTAACCCAAATTTGCGGGGTGTTACATTATCCCCCCCTCCCCCCTTAGGATCATTCGTCCCCGAATGAAAGTCATGGCCTAAGATTTTTTTCACTAAACCTCATGTACACAGAATTCTAAAGTTCTTGTACAAAGTGAGTTATCCTTTAAGGTAACATAAGACAACGATACATCAAACAAATTATTCAAGCCTAAACACAGGAGTGAGAGGTTCATACATCTAGTCTAAACTTTCGCAGGAACTAAATAACTGAAAGGTTCAACAAATACCTACAATAGGGAACAAATGAGGATATCCCTTTCTTATGTCCTCCTCAGCTTCCCAAGTAGCTTCTTCAGTATTATGACAATGCCACAGGACTTTAACCGAAGCCACATCTTTCGTTCTCAATCTCCTAACATGACTTTCCAAGACTTTAACAGGTTCTTCTTCATAAGACAACCCTTCGTTTATTTTAATCTCTTCGTGATTCAAGACATGAGAAGGATCAGGCTTGTATGATCTCAACATCAAAATGTGAAACACAGGATGCACAATAACCATCTCAGATGGTAACTTCAACTCGTAAGCCACTTTTCCAATTCTTCTCAAAATCTCGTAAGGTAAAATAAAATGAGGGCTAAGCTTACAATTTCTACCAAACCGCATAACTCTTTTCATTGGTGACAAATTTAGGAACACCTTGTTACCTACCGTAAACCCTAGCTCGTGACGTCGCATGCCCATATGTGACTTCTGTCGACGTCACACCCCAAATTTTGAGTGGCGTGACCAGCACATGATGCCAACCTAGGCCCGAGCGAATCACTCTAAATCTGAAGCTCTGGGGAGTAACTCCCAACTTAAGCCGATAAGGCCTACCTTCACACAGACAATACCAACAAGCTGGCGAGGCTGAAATCTGGATATATATAAATACTAACTATATCGCCTGAACTGGGCACTACCACATCCAAAATAAATATGCACGAGGAGCAAGCCGATGAGGTCAATTTGATCGTAAAAGCTACCGCATATCAGCGGACATATACAAGCCGACAAGGCTATCAGACAGACACGTTATTTACAGGACTCGTCCACAAGCCTTTAGGGAATGTGTGAATGTACTATACAATCTGTAATAAAAAAGGAGAGATTCCAAGGACCTGGAAACTCCGAACAAAAAGGGAGCTCACCAATCAGCTGTTATCAGATCTTGCCTACTGGGGAGGTCTATCAATCAGTTGATCAGTACGTGTAGGAATGAATGCAGTGCCCCCAGCAAAAAGGCCATCAGTACGAAAAATGTACCGAGTATGTAAGGCAAGATAACAACTGAAATGAAATAACAAGGCCCCATGCTACGGATATCTCGAAAGCATACGGAGGTACTTTACACAGGGTTGCCTCTCATCGAGGCAAGATAACATAATTCTATAGATATAACTCCGCGACTCAAGGTCGGCATAGATAACTCCATGACTCATAGGCCAGGTATAATCAACTCGCGCTGACCCGTAGGTCAGGTATAATCAACTCGATGACCCGTAGGTTAGGTATAATCCACTCCATTAACCTATCGCCTTACATCTGTTGTCGCCTTCATTCCAATCTTTTACCTTTCATTATCTTATTAACTCGCGATCACGATCTCGTCTTACAAAGTTTTCGTCCTACTTTATTATCCTTTCCTCTAATAATCCTTCTCTTTTCTTCGATCTCGATCCATAGTACTACATATTGGCCGTAATGTCGCTCTTATTAGAGTTTCTTCTTCTTTACAGACCCGATTAGTTTATTCAATTCAAACTACTCTCTTTATTTCTCTTTTTATTTCTACCTTATACGAATCCCTTTATTATGCTTACGTACGTACCTCTCATCTCGACGTACGCTTACCTCAGAGATTTCATCTATTGCTACACTTATCGAAGTTTCGCTTTCCATAATTCCTTCGTAACTCTTGTCCTTCACATGTCATTTCCCATTGAGTTAAATCTTTATTCTTTGGAATTAAACTTCACTGACTAAGGTTCCGTTGCGCTCGCTTTGTTATTTGCCCCATCATCAATCGTTACTGACAATTCATTGTTATGTCCTTTGTAATGTCCCACTCTTGAGCCATTACTATATATATTTCATAGATTGGAGATATTGTAGCCTTTAGTACCATCCATCATTACGTAGGAGTTCCATTATATCCTGGCTTAACATTTGGTGACTATACCCCTCATATGGTATTTCTTCCTTACTTTTCATGTAACATAACTATTCCTCGATGCACTTATCTTTCTTGATAATCACTTAACATCGATACCCATACTCTTTCATTTTATTATCTTGTATCTTTCTACTTCCGAACACTTCCTTTCTTCTCCAGTAATGAATCAAGTTGCATTCATATTCTTGTCGTTTATGGTTCCTTTAACTTCTCATCCCAAAGTCTGTTTCATCGTCGCCCGTTTCATATAACTTTGCATTCTTCATAGGCCATAATGCCATATATTCTCTTACACCGATCATCCTTTACAGATCAAGACGTTTAAAATGTTTCTTCCATTACTTCACGTTCTCTTTCATCCTTTTTCCATAACTTGGATTTACATTCTTTTTGCCACATCTTTATTCTTACCGGTGTTTTCTTATATCCCATGTGATACTAATTGAATAGCTCATGAGTATCCTTATAAGTAGTGTGAAGGGTGGAGTACTATCCGTTATCTTCCCCTTTATCATTACAATTATCATACGGGGACAACCGTCTTAACCCTCGAATTTACTTTGCGAACATTCTTCCCCTTAAAGTTTTGCTGATTATTCCTTTCAACTTTCTTTCCGAACTTATGTTGCCATTATCACTTCGACTCATGACCCATGTTATCCTTTTGAGTCCTTCGTTTCTCATTAGTAAGCACTTGTGGACATATTTTGTATTGTATTGAATCTACACTAACGTAAGGCGGTAGCTCATCACACCACTTCTATTCTTTTGCCAATACCGTCATTCGCCAAGCCCTTTCGTATTCCTCTCTCAATTCTTTCCTTAATACTCTTATCCTAGATCATCCTTGATCTTATCAGTATATTATCGTCATTTAATCCATGACTCTTCACAAATTTTCTCATATTCATGTCGTATCGCTGGCAATTTCGCCAATATGTTGTCGTCTTCTTATTCTTGACTATACAACCATTTCCTTGCATCCTTTTTCCTTAATTTCCACTTATAAAATAATTATTCCTTAATTATCGTGCTCATATCCAGTAGTCCTGTGTCTTATAGTCGTCCCTTTAACTTATATCCTTTACTTACTCCAAATTCTCTTTCTTAAGTTAAAATTACCACTTACATTAGCGTTCTTTTTCTCTCCTGGATACTTTCCTTCTATTCTCCAGCCTCTATTGTCGTCGCTAAATCTTATAACGAAGATTCCCATCATAATTTCTTTATCATGGTCTTATCCTCACTTAATTTCACAAACTTAAGTCTACTCTCCACATTTTACTTTAGACGTATTCAGCACTTGCTAACTACTCAGTATAACATTCAGTAACTTGTTCTGGTATCGCATTCCCATCTTAACTTCTTTAGAGTATCATTACTCGATTTAATTCCCAAATATTGCAAGAAAATATATCTTTCCTCCATCAAAGGTCATTCTAGTTACCATGCCTTATAGGTTCGGATTACTCATTCCTAAATCGCTTCCTTTCCCTTTTTTTTCGTTTATCCAATATTTCTTTTCTTCCTCCCATTGCACGTCTTAATCGCTCACTCTTGATTATTTTCCCTATTTTGGGGTAGCTTGGGATGTTAAGAGGTCACTTTGGAGAGCTTGGGGAGAGCTTAGGGTTCAGTTTTGAAGACAAATGAAGCCCCAAGTCGAGCACCTCAATTTATAACATATCACAATTTCAGCCGACACCATTTCCATGGACCGGGGAAACCAACTATGGATATTCCTCCTTCGGATCTTCCGACGAAATGTATTCTTTCCGATCCAATCGACTCCAAACTTTCACATCCTTTACTAAACATGTTTACAATCATATATTTACCCTTTCCTTTACTCCAATTAATTTCCCCTTCTTTTTCTTTACACTCTTTCCATATCAATCATAGCAATCTTCCTTTGCATACCCATTTCTTATTTAATTCAGAATTCAAGGGGATATCCTTCCTAATCCATCATCTTAATGCGTCGAAGGGATTTCAAGTTATTATCTTCCTCGATTCCTTATTCATAAACACACTCAAAACTCTTCCCTTCTTTCATCATAAAAAAAAAAAACACTCCTACTTTGCCTTTCTTCTTATTTTCTCATTGCACCATCTTACTATTCACCCTTCCTCATTTAAGGTCGCTTCTTAACTTCTACGCTTAAGAACTGGTCATCAACTCCTTTTTTTTCGACCATTCATTATTAAGTCATATTCGTCTTGCCATAACATTTTTCACCCTTTTAAAATGCACAAGAATCTCATGGCGTCTCTTAAATTTTAGAAAAATTTCGGTAGAGTTTCCCCTGTAATTCTCACTATCTGAAACCTGCACGCAGCCCAGAAATTACGTCCAATGCCTCACAGGGCCAAATATATATATAAACTACAACTTATCCACACAGAGCTATCAATGTCGAGTAAAAGTGCGACGTAGTAAAGCTTACCTCATGTAGCGCATCTGCAGATCCTTCTTTACAGCTTCGAGCCATAGCATCTAACTTTTATTAACCTATTCCCTTAGATTTTCCTCGTCGCAATTACAGGACACTTATTTCTTTACTAATTCTTTCAACTTCCTTTATCCGCAATCTTACAAGTCGAATTCATCCTTAGGTTAAACCTTATTCGATTCTCCCATCTTTCTTTACAATAGACATATCTCGATTAGTCATACTATCCCCTTTTTCAATATAACAGTCTCCATTACTTAATCAATAACCACAAACTTTAACTCATTGTCTAGTCGTAATCTTCAACTTTTACTTTTTCTTAATATCGACTCCTTACTTCTTTCCTCGAACAAAGTATTAACTTTACCCATTATCGCCGACACATTTTACAAATATTTCAGAAGTATACTCATTGCATGGTAGCATTTAATCAAAACCATAACTTTACCTCCCTTTGTCTCCACAGAATACATAACCCAAAATGGATTCGTCTCATATGAGTACTTAGTCCCATAGCCCCCGAATCACTAGTCATCTCTCCCGCAGAAGCCATCTTTCAGCTATAAAACAATCAATGGTTAGTAGAATGAATCTTATTTCTTAAGAATTGGTTCTATCGCACGATCTAAGATATGAAAATAATGTAACCATCCTAAATGCCCTGTAGCCTCCCAATTATAAATATGGCGCGCAACACATTCATAAGTGAGATTCTACTAGACATGGCGTGTAGACAACCCTAGGATAAAACTGCTCTGATACCAAGTTTGTCACACCCCAAATCTGGAGTGGAATGACCGGCACTCGATGTCAAACTAGGCTCGAGTGAACCACTCTAAATCTGAAGCTCTGGGGAGTAACTCCCAACTTAAGCCGATAAGGCCTACCGCACACAGACAATACCAATAAGCTGGCGAGGCCGAAATCTAGATATATATAAATACTGACTATATTGTGTGAACTGGGCACTTCCACATCAAAAATACATATACACAACTGAGCAAGCCGACGAGGCTGCTATGATCGTACAAAGCCAGCAGTATCCAAGCAGACATATACAAGCCGACAAGGCTATCACACAGTCACACTATTTACAGGACTCGTCTACAAGCCTCTAGGGAATGTATGACTGTACCATACAATCTGTAATAAAAAAGGAGAGACTCCAAGGACCACCTGGAAACTCCGAACAAAAAGGGAGCTCACCAATCAGCTAATATCAGATCCTTCCTATTGGGGAGGTCAATCAATCTGTCGATCGGTACCTGCAGGCATAAATGCAGCGCCCCCAGCAAAAGGGACGTCAGTACGAACAATGTACCGAGTATGTAAGGCAAGATAACGACTGAAATGAAATAACAAGCTGTACTCTGGATATCTCAAGAAAGCATCTGGAGGTACTCTACTTGGGTTGCCTCTCATCTGAGGCAAGATAACACAATTCTATAGATATAACTCCATGACTCGAAGGTCAGGCATAGATAACTCCATGACTCTTAGGCCAGGTATAATCAACTCCATGACCCGTACGTCAGGTACAATCAACTCCATGACCAGTAGCTCAGGTAACAACTCCACGACCATAGGTTAGGTATAATCCACTCCATGGCTCATTGGCCAGGCAACAACTCCATGGCTCATAGGCCAGGCATATACAAACATATAATGATAACTTGAAGGCAACATAATAGCCTATAAACAACATGTACACTAGTTATTCCTTTTGTCATTCTATTATCTTATATAACCCAACTATTCTTATACTCGTCCTAAACTGGAGAGGATTATTACAATAGGGTTATGGTAAACCGAATGTGATCTTCATGAATTGCACATCTTGGTACGAATAGTCAAAGGTGGCTCAATAGTAGAAATCATGCCAGTGAAAAGAAGATATAGCCTTAACATACCTAGATAATTTCCTTCTCAATCCACAACAAAACTTAACATAATCCTCTTGCGTCTACAATAAGTGAAATGATATCGTCATCAACATATAAGGTCATGACTATCGTATTTCGCTAATCTTATAACCTACGGAAAAACGGGCAGCATTTCCCCTGTTTATACTACTTCCCAAACGACACCAAAGGTCATCAACAGCCCAACAATAAAAACAACAACCAACAATAGCAACAACTACAATATAATCCAATATAAACCACTTCGATTACTTTAAGAATCATATCGAGCGGCAAGCTCGTTTAACGGATAACAAAACGCAATTCGAACCCAATTTCTTCTTTCATATTGCAGTCCACACCCTTCATGACATTATACTTATGTTTACCATATCCTTTTCCACCCAAAACATCATAAAGATAATCTCTAAACAGTCCATATGTTTTAATTCTTCAACTTTCACTTCCGAGTCCTAGTTTACATGTTTTCCTTTTTCACTTCCTTTAATTAAAACATGAATAATCTTAACAACAATAGCGACAATATAGTCAGGTTATATTCCATAATTTCCAGCAATTAGAAACCATATTTACATCTTCAAAACAGTCCAACAAACAACAACAAAAAAACTACGATTTTTGGAAAAAACTGGGCAGCACTTTTCCTATATGTTTCGCTTCCCCTCCAATTTAAATCAACACCAAAACAATAAGAAAAATATCAACAATATAATATCCAAGTTATTCCTTCAATTTCCAGCCATAAAATACCACAAGAACACAACCCCAAAATAGTCCACAAGAAGACAACAACACCTCATGCTATTTCAACCACTAGCTTGTAGTTTTCATTCAAACAACTCAACCAACATTTGAATAAACTTAAGCACAAGAAAATAGATAATATACTTACCTTATACAGCTACTGCAACTCGAAATCCCAGCATCCCTTAGTTCACAACAACCTTTAATGTCACCCCAACACTATAGAAGCTTTATCTCTCACCTAAGCTCATCTTTAATGTAAATCTTTAATGAAAACAGTTGGATTTGCACTTGGATCTTCATGAACTTGTTAGAGAAGGTTTTGGGAGAGTTTAGGGTGAGAGAGGGGGTAAAAAAATGATTGAAAAAAATAGATTTCCGTTATATATTTTCTGATTTTTATTGTTCACTCCGCGTCACCGTTCACCCGCGTTAGCATCGTTCACCTCGTACTGTTCAGCTAGTGGAATTATTTCAGGGGCTTGCTTTTTTCCATCATTTTTTTATGGATGGTCTCATCCCCGAGCCTACATTAACCAACTTACGATATAAACGATGCAAAAAAATTTCGAGGTGTAATAGTTAACTCAGAGCTGTCTTGAGTCGTTGCACAATAAGGTTCACCTTCTCGATTGCTTCATGAACTGAGTCAAGACGCAGTAGCTCTACTTTAGTCAGTTTAAGGTGCCATTTGAATACTTTCTTGATAATTATTGTTGTAAGAAAACTCGACAAGAGGTAGATGCTCATCCCAATTACCCCCAAAGTCAATGGCGCACACTCTTCGCACAAGTTTTCCGGAATCCTATGCAATCTAACTATCTCTTTTAGATATAACTTGGAGTACTTCGCCGTGGTATCTGCCATCTTCACAGGAAGAAAATGGGTGAACTTTGTGAGTCTATTGTCACACCCTAATTTCCGATAGGGTATGATGGGCACCCGACCCTTACCTAGGGCCGAGCGAACCCGCTGACTATCATAATGTCCATAACCAGACTGGGCCCACAAAACATAACATACGCACGTAATGAAAATTTTTCAGAAAACAAACATGCCTTTCGTTTTTTTTTTTTCAAACCAAATAAAATCTGCAATAGTATAAAATCTATAATATAAGGCACAACAAAGACTTCGGCTTATATAGCCGCTTGCCAAACACATCGGTAGCATAATGCATACAAACACACCGGCTTACGTAGCCGCTTACAAAAAGACATCTCATATCATACAATCGACACCGTCCGCAAAGTCTCTATCATAACTTCGAACACCATACAAAAGCACTCGACTCGGCAAAGACTCCGGAGGAAATGGAGCTCGCCAATCCAAATGAGCATCTTCCCCGCTAACATCACCTACTCATCCGTGGGTACCGCGTGCATGAAACGCAACCCCGAAGAAAGGGGGGTCGACGAAATATGTACCGAGCATGTAAAGCATAGCATACATCAAACGAGGTCATAACCAAAGTAGGGAATACGTAAAGTGAAGTCATAACAACCCAACTACCCAAGTACTTACATCCGACACACAAATCATACATACTCATACCGAACGCATCATAATCCGTCACATGGAATGACATTAACCGATGTGGGATTTGCCTCATCATCGGTGATCAAACTCATCATATCATCATACATCATCACATATCAAATACGGTCCATAGGACCCGGCGGACAGAACGTGGTCGCCACCCTATCCGGCGCCACAACACAAAGATAACACCGAAGTTTCAAATCTCCGTATCCCCGAACACAACACATCATCACAACACATCATAAGCCATATCACAAAGATAACTCCATAAACGGAACCCGGCCCTATGGCGAGGTCTCGGAACCGTAACACAAGATAACACCGAGTATATCATAGTGCGCACGATCATATACCGGCCCGGATCCGGTGAAAGAGGTAACACGAACGCACGAGCAGATCGTAAGTAACCACACGCATATCGTACATCATCACGGACTCAACCGAATGATCAAAACGAACCCCTTTTTTTGAAAATCCAAAACCAAAGTTTTCTCCCGAATCTCGCTCGGGACATATCAAACCGAACTTCAGAAACCGTTGTTACGTATCAAAATCATGGGCATAAAATCCTTATTTCCAACTCGACAGAAAAATAAATAATCATAGTGAAGAAAATATTAAATTTTTCGAAAAATCCATAAAGGTAGCATAGAAAGGCCGCGGGCCCCACGGACGGGTGCCGACCCCCGTCCGAGCCCGACTACGAGGGGTAGGGGAGAGTGATGCCTTATGAACTTACATATTATGTTTTGGGGCGTTTCGAGGTCGTATGCAAAAGTTACGGACGTTCGTAGTTTCGGAGTCGTTTAGGCATATATCTTTTAGAAACAAAACTCTTTTGAAACAAAACTCTTTTGAAAATATAACTCTTTTGTAACCTTGAAATTTAAGCATACAAAAGACGTAAGGATCATAACTCGACCGCATTAAGGATACGAATATCAAGAAACATATAAGAATCGCTTACGCAAAGATTTCAAACTCAATCATATCCAAGACATACGGACCATACTAAGGATGCCAACAACATCAAAGCAAACACGAATCACAAACATACTCGAAATTTATGAATGGAATTTCCCCGAGGCACAAATCATGTCATACCTTAGTTTCGTCTAAGACATGCCAAAAAGAAAAGAAGGGTAAGCTTCACATACCTGGTTTGCTTCCTAGGCTAATCCAAACTCAAACCTCGGCTGCTCAAAATCTACAATAACATCAATAGGCATCGAACATTAGTCATACGCGCTAAAGAATCCAATTCCAAACCATTACTTTATCTACAGAATTTTGGGCAGCACTTCCCCTATAACTTGGACGCCCCCGAGAATTTAACTCGGCCAAATCGTCAACAACAATACCAACAACCATTTCAGCAACATCAATAAGTAATTTCAAACGCATTCTAACACTAACAAGTCATTTCCACATACTTCGACAACATTCCAATTATATCTTAACTACATATTTCCAAACTAATATCAACGATCGCATATCTTCGATCCAACATTTAACAACGTTATTACAATTCAAACCTTTCAAACACAAATCAATAACATTTCTTAAGGTTCTAAATCAGCCCACCAACAATTACAACACCAACTTGGCACATTAAACTCTCATTTACATCATTGCATTCATGACAACAACAACCAAAATACACTAAATAAAACTTGTTCTTCACTTCCTTTCCACACTACACATGCACGGCCACCACACAACATCACCCCATACACATATATTTTTCATGACTTCCACTCAATTCTACACACTACAACAATCATACAAACATGTTAAATACCATTAATTCTTCACCCCCTACAACACACACATACACACGGTTACACACACACACTCACGGCTGCCCCTCAACATGCATGTTTTCATGATTTTCTTTTCATTCCCACACTTCACAACACCTACAAACCATCCACAACATAAGAAAAATGAGATGGAACCTTACCTTCTTCCTCCACCTTTTCTCACGGCCAAAGCTTGTTTGTGCAACAATAAGGCTTTGCTTGCTTCCACCAACTACTTCATGATGCTTAGGACCTTCCAAGGAGTAGAAAACCTAGAAGAGAAGAATTTTTTATGACCAATATCTCTCTCTCTCTCCTCTCTCTCCCTCTCGGTTTTTTTTTCTTTTTCTCTTTCTTCAACATGGCCGAATGGCCTTTCTTGAATTCTTCTCCAAGTTTCTCGATTTTTCTAGGCAACAAATGATAAAATGACTAATCCACACACACATATAATTCACCCACATGGCCCTATGGCCCACACACACACACACATGGCCGGCCACCTTGGCCATTTTTTCAAATAATGGCCAACTTTCCATAATTCATCTTTTGGTCCCAAAATTCTTCCAACTTTCATTCTCTCATTTTTCCTTATTCCAATCTTACCCTTAACACTCCATACCAACAAAGAATGAATATGCAACTTATGCATTGAGACAAAATCAACAAAACCGGAAATTAAAGGTCTTGTCCATAACTCGTCGCAACCAACTTAGAATATTCCAACGTACGAAGTACGGGGTGTAACATCCTTTCCCCCTTTAGAACATTCGTCCTCGAATGTTCAACTAGTCTCATAAAACATCATAAGGATCTCGGGTTAAACTTTTCCTTCTTACTCTTGTCTTAATCTCACTCTTACTATCGGCACGACCTTTCAAGTCGTATCACACACATATCTCATTCTCTTTTCATTTCTGGAAAAATTTCGGCAGAGTTTCTTCTATATTTCTTATTATCTCAAACCTGCACGCAGGAAATACCAACAACGCCTCACAGGGCCAACATATGTACATATATCATATCATATCGCAGCCACACAGGGCTCCCAATATCATCAACAATACACAAACGATAAACATACCTCGTATGCCCAACTCAAACGGTACCCGTTACACTTTCTTATTTACTTTCCCCTTTAGTCTTCAACTTGTATTTCAATCGCAACTCCCATATCTTTCCCAACATATATTTTCATACCTTTGCTTACCCGCGTACTTTGTGACTTCCAACATCGTCACTCACTTCCTTCTGTCGTTGTCATTCTTCAGCTGCAATCACAAATCCGGGTAAGGAGTCCCATCTCCTATGACTTGGCTCTACGGCACGATCTCGTATATGAAAGAAGAGTAACCATCCTAAATGCCCCGTAGCCTCCTGTTTATAAATGTGGCGCGCAACACACCATAAACAAGACTCTACTGGACACGACTTTGCGTACAACCCCTAGGACAAACCGCTCGATACCACTTTGTCACACCCTAATTTCCGATAGGGTATGATGGGCACCCGACCCTTACCTAGGGCCGAGCGAACCCGCTGACTAACGTAACACTCATAACCATACCGGGCCCACAAAACAAAACATACACACGTAATGAAAATTTTTCGTAAAACAAACATGCCTTTCGTTTTTTTTTTTTTCAAACCAAATAAAATCTCGCAATAGTATAAAATCTATAATATAAGGCATAACAAAGACTTCGGCTTATATAGCCGCTTGCCAAACACATCGGTAGCATAATACATACAAACACACCGGCTTACGTAGCCGCTTACAAAACAGACGATATCATACACACGACACCGTCGCAAAGTCTCTATCATAACTTCGAACACCATACAAAAGCACTCGACTCGGCAAAGACTCGGAGGAAATGGAGCTCGCCAATCCACCGGAGCATCTTCTCGCTAACATCACCTACTCATCCGTGGGTACCGCGTGGCATGAAACGCAGCCCCCGAAGAAAGGGGGTCGAAAGACGGAATATGTACCGAGCATGTAAAGCATAGCATACATCAAACGAGGTCATAACCAAAGGAGTAGGAAATACGTAAAGTGAAGTCATAACAACCCAATTACCTAAGTACTTACATCCGACACACACAAATTAAACATACTCATACCGAACCCATCATAATCTGTCATATGGAATGACATTAACCGATGTGGGATTTGCCTCATCATCGGTGATCAAACTCATCATATCATCATACATCATCACATATCAAATACGGTCCATAGGACCCGGCGGACAGAACGTGGTCGCCACCCTATCTGGCGCCACAACACAAGATAACACCGTGTTTCAAATCTCCGTATCCCCGAACACAACACATCATCACAACACATCATAAGCCATATCACAAAGATAACTCCATAAACGGAACCCGGCCCTATGGCGAGGTCTCGGGAACCGTAACACAAGATAACACCGAGTATATCATAGTGCGCACGATCATATACCGGCCCGGATCCGGTGAAAGAGGTAACACGAACGCACGAGCGGATCGTAAGTAACCACACGCATATCGACATCATCACGGACTCAACCGAATGATCAAAACGAACCCCTTTTTTTTGAAAATCCAAAACCATAGTCAAATAGTTTTCTCCCGAATCTCGCTCGGGACATATCAAACCGAACCTCGAAACCGTTGGTACGTATCAAAATCATGGGCATAAAATCCTTATTTCCAACTCGACGATAAATAAATAATCATAGTGAAGAAAATATTAAATTTTTCGAAAAATCCATAAAGGTAGCATAGAAAGGCCGCGGGCCCCACGGACGGGTGCCGACCCCCGTCCGAGCCCGACTACGAGGGGTAGGGGAGAGTGATGTCTTATGAACTTACATATTATGTTTTGGGGCGTTTCGAGGTCGTATGCAAAAGTTACGGACGTTCGTAGTTTCGGAGTCGTTTTTGCATATATCTTTTAAAACAAAACTCTTTTGAAACAAAACTCTTTTGAAAATATAACTCTTTTGCAACCTTGGAGATTTAAGCATACAAAAGACGTAAGGATCATAACTCGACCGCTTTAAGGATACGAATATCAAGAAACATATAAGAATCACTTACGCAAAGATTTCAAACTCAATCATATCCAAGACATACGGACCATACTAAGGATGCCAACAACATCAAAGCAAACACGAATCACAAACATACTCGAAATTTATGAATGGAATTTCCCCGAGGCACAAATCATGTCATACCTTAGTTCCGTCTAAGACATGCCAAAAAGAAAAGAAGGGTAAGCTTCACATACCTGGTTTGCTTCCTAGGCTAATCAAAACTCAAACCTCGTCTTCTCAAAATCTACAATAACATCAATAGGCATCGAACATTAGTCATACGCGCTAAAGAATCCAATTCCAAACCATTACTTTATCTACGAAATTTTGGGCGCACTTCCCCTATAACTTGGACGCCCCGAGAATTTAACTCGGCCAAATCGTCAACAACAATACCAACAACCATTTCAACAACATCAATAAGTAATTTCAAACGCATTCTAACACTAACAAGTCATTTCCACATACTTCAACAACATTCCAACAACTTAACTACATATTTCCAAACTAATATCAACGATCGCATATTCGAATAACAATTCAAACCTTTCAAACACAAATCAATAACATTTCTTAAGGTTCTAAATCAGCCCACCAACCATTACAACACCAACTTGGCACATTAAACTCTCATTTACATCATTACATTCATGACAACAACAACCAAAATACACTAAATAAAACTTGTTCTTCACTTCCTTTCCACACTACACATGCACGGCCACCACACAACATCACCCCATACACATATATTTTTCATGACTTCCACTCAATTCTACACACTACAACAATCATACAAACATGTTAAATACCATTAATTCTTCACCCCCTACAACACACACATACACACGGTTACACACACACACTCACGGCCGCCCCTCAACATGCATGTTTTCATGATTTTCTTTTCATTCCCACACTTCACAACACCTACAAACCATCCACAACATAAGAAAAATGAGATGGAACCTTACCTTCTTCCTCCACCTTTTCTCACGGCCAAGCTTGTTTATGCAACAATAAGGCTTTGCTTGCTTCCACCAACTACTTCATGATGCTTAGGACCTTCCAAGGAGTAGAAAACCTAGAAGAGAAGAATTTTTCATGACCAATATCTCTCTCTCTCTCCTCTCTCCCTCTCGGTTTTTTTTTCTTTTCTCTCTTCTTCAACATGGCCGAATGGCCTTTCTAAGTTCTTCTCCAAGTTTCTCGATTTTTCTTAAGGCAACAAATGATAAAATGACTAAGTCATCACACACACATAATTCACCCACATGGCCCTATGGCCCACACACACACACACATGGCCGGCCACCTTGGCCATTTTTTTCAAATAATGGCCAACTTTCCATAATTCATCTTTTGGTCCCAAAATTCTTCCAACTTTCATTCTCTCATTTTTCCTTATTCCAATCTTACCCTTAACACTTCACACCCGCAAAAATGAATATGCAACTTATGCACTGAGACAAAATCAACAAAACCGGAAATTAAAGGTCTTGTCCATAACTCGTCGCAACCAACTTAGAATATTCCAACGTACGAAGTACGGGGTGTAACATCCTTTCCCCCTTTAGAACATTCGTCCTCGAATGTTCAACTAGTCTCATAAAACATCATAAGGATCTCGGGTTAAACTTTTCCTTCTTACTCTTGTCTTAATCTCACTCTTACTATCGGCACGACCTTTCAAGTCGTATCACACACATATCTCATTCTCTTTTCATTTCTGGAAAAATTTCGGCAGATTCTTCTATATTTCTTACTATCTCAAACTCGCACGCGTAAAATACCAACAACGCCTCACAGGGCCAACATATGTACATATATCATATCATATCGCAGCCACACAGGGCTCCCAATATCATCAACAATACACAAACGATAAACATACCTCGTATGCCCAACTCAAACGGTACCTGTTACACTTTCTTATTTGCTTTCCCCCTTTAGTCTTCAACTTGTATTTCAATCGCAACTTCAATATCTTTCCCAACATATATTTTCATACCTTTGCTTACCCGCGTACTTTGTGACTTCCAACATCGTCACTCACTTCCTTCTGTCAGTGTCATTCTTCAGCTGCAATCACAAATCCGGGTAAGGAGTCCCATCTCCTATGACTTGGCTCTACGGCACGATCTCAGATATGAAAGAAGAGTGACCATCCTAAATGCCCCGTAGCCTCCTGTTTATAAATGTGGCGCGCAACACACCATAAACAGGACTCTACCGGACACGACTTTGCTGACAACCCCTAGGACAAACTGCTCTGATACCACTTTGTCACACCCTAATTTCCGATAGGGTATGATGGGCACCCGACCCTTACCTAGGGCCGAGCGAACCCGCTGACTAACGTAACACTCATAACCATACTGGGCCCACAAAACAAAACATACACACGTAATGAAAATTTTTCAGAAAACAAACATGCCTTTCGTTTTTTTTTTTTTCAAACCAAATAAAATCTGCAATCGTATGAAAACTAATATAAGGCATAACAAAGCTTCGGCTTATATAGCCACTTGCCAAACACATCGGTAGCATAATGCATACAAACACACCGCTTACGTAGCCGCTTACAAAACAGACATCCGACATACACAATCGACACCGTTCGCAAAGTCTCTATCATAACTTCGAACACCATACAAAAGCACTCGACTCGGCGGACTCCGAGGAAATGGAGCTCGCCAATCCGGTGGAGCATCTTCCTCGCTAACATCACCTACTCATCCGCGGGTACCGCGTGGCATGAAACGCAGCCCCCGAAGAAAGGGGGGTCGACGAAATATGTACCGAGCATGTAAAGCATAGCATACATCAACGAGGTCATAACCAAAGTAGGAAATACAGAAAGTAAAGTCGTAACAACCCAATTACCTAAGTACTTACATCCGACACACACAAATTAAACATACTCATACCGAACCCATCATAATCATCATATGGAATGACATTAACCGATGTGGGATTTGCCTCATCATCGGTGATCAAACTCATCATATCATCATACATCATCACATATCAAATACGGTCCATAGGACCGTGCGGACGAACGTGGTCGCCACCCTATCTGGCGCCACAACACAAAGATAACACCGTAAGTTTCAAATCTCCGTATCCCCGAACACAACACATCATCACAACACATCATAAGCCATATCACAAAGATAACTCCATAAACGGAACCCGGCCCTATGGCGAGGTCTCGGAACCGTAACACAAGATAACACCGCAGTATATCATAGTGCGCACGATCATATACCGGCCCGGATCCGGTGAAAGAGGTAACACGAACGCACGAGCATCGTAAGTAACCACACGCATATCGTACATCATCACGTACTCAACCGAATGATCAAAACCAACCCTTCTTTTTGAAAATCCAAAATCATAGTTTTCTCCCGAATCTCGCTCGGGACATATCAAACCGAACCTCAGAAACCGTTGTTACGTATCAAAATCATGGGCATAAAACCCTTATTACCAACTCGACAGATAAATAAATAATCATAGTGAAGAAAATATTAAATTTTTCGAAAAATCCATAAAGGTAGCATAGAAAGGCCGCGGGCCCCACGGACGGGTGCCGACCCCCGTCCGAGCCCGACTACGAGGGGTAGGGGAGAGTGATGTCTTATGAACTTACATATTATGTTTTGGGGCGTTTCGAGGTCGTATGCAAAAGTTACGGACGTTCGTAGTTTCGGAGTCGTTTTTGCATATATCTTTTAAAACAAAACTCTTTTAAAACAAAACTCTTTTGAAAATATAACTCTTTTGTAACCTTGGAAATTTAAGCGTACAAAAGACGTAAGGATCATAACTCGACCGCATTAAGGATACGAATATCAAGAAACATATAAGAATCACTTACGCAAAGATTTCAAACTCAATCATGTCCAAGACATACGGACCATACTAAGGATGCCAACAACATCAAAGCAAACACGAATCACAAACATACTCGAAATTTATGAATGGAATTTCCCCGAGGCACAAATCATGTCATACCTTAGTTTCGTCTAAGACATGCCAAAAAGAAAAGAAGGGTAAGCTTCACATACCTGGTTTGCTTCCTAGGCTAATCCAAACTCAAACCTCAGCTGCTCAAAATCTACGATAACATCAATAGGCATCGAACATTAGTCATACGCGCTAAAGAATCCAATTCCAAACCATTACTTTATCTACAGAATTTTGGGCAGCACTTCCCCTATAACTTGGACGCCCCCGAGAATTTAACTCGGCCAAATCGTCAACAACAATACCAACAACCATTTCAAAGAACATCAATAAGTAATTTCAAACGCATTCTAACACTAACAAGTCATTTCCACATACTTCAACAACATTCCAACTTAACTACATATTTCCAAACTAATATCAACGATCGCATATTCGAATAACAATTCACACCTTTCAAACACAAATCAATAACATTTCTTAAGGTTCTAAATCAGCCCACCAACCATTACAACACCAACTTGGCACATTAAACTCTCATTTACATCATTACATTCATGACAACAACAACCAAAATACACTAAATAAAACTTGTTCTTCACTTCCTTTCCACACTACACATGCACGGCCACCACACAACATCACCCCATACACATATATTTTTCATGACTTCCACTCAATTCTACACACTACAACAATCATACAAACATGTTAAATACCATTAATTCTTCACCCCTACAACACACACATACACACGGCACACACACACACTCACGGTGCCCTCAACATGCATGTTTTCATGATTTTCTTTTCATTCCCACACTTCACAACACCTACAAACCATCCACAACATAAGAAAAATGAGATGGAACCTTACCTTCTTCCTCCACCTCTTCTCACGGCCAAGCTTGTTTATGCAACAATAAGGCTTTGCTTGCTTCCACCAACTACTTCATGATGCTTAGGACCTTCCAAGGAGTAGAAAACCTAGAAGAGAAGAATTTTTTATGACCAATATCTCTCTCTCTCTCCCTCTCTCCCTCTCGGTTTTTTTTTTTTTCTCTCTTCTTCAATATGGCCGAATGGCCTTTCTAAGTTGTTCTCCAAGTTTCTCGATTTTTCTTAAGGCAACAAGGTGATAAAATGACTAAGTCCACACATAATTCACCCACATGGCCCTATGGCCCACACACACACATGTATGGCCGGCCACCTATGGCCATTTTTTTCAAATAATGGCCAACTTTCCATAATTCATCTTTTGGTCCCAAATTCTCTTCCAACTTTCATTCTCTCATTTTTCCTTATTCCAATCTTACCCTTAACACTTCACACCCAACAAAAATGAATATGCAACTTATGCACCTCCTACTTCTATTGCGAAATTTTGAGACAAAATCAACAAAACCGGAAATTAAAGGTCTTGTCCATAACTCTCCACCAATAAACCATCAACATCGATAATACATAGTCATCCCTATAGTCGTAGGACATCGTCATCAACCCCAACTGTCATTAAAGTGTACTCACCTTTAATACATAGTCATCTCCTATAGTCGTAGGGACATCGTCATCAACCCCAACCGCCATTAAAGTGTACTCACTTTTCCAGAGCTCATGTTCGTACATCGCTTGGACTTGATTCTC
This sequence comes from Lycium ferocissimum, assembly GCF_029784015.1. Classification (NCBI taxonomy): domain Eukaryota; kingdom Viridiplantae; phylum Streptophyta; class Magnoliopsida; order Solanales; family Solanaceae; genus Lycium; species Lycium ferocissimum. The sequence continues at coordinate 22,680,502 of NC_081343.1, forward strand.
TCTCCAATATATTAGATCGAGCGAGTGTGATTCCCACTAACTCCCCATCTTTAGTTTCATCAAGTCGGACTCCAAAGATAGCGAGTTGCTAGATTTCTCTGCCCATTGGCATCTACCGAGCATGCAAATACACTAGCATACCCATAGATTTCTGGCTCAATGCATCTGCAACAACATTCACCTTACCAGGATGATACAAGATGTTCAAGTCGTAATCTTTCAACAACTCTAACCATCTTCTCTATCTGAGATTCGATTTTCGCTACTTGAAGATATACTGCAGTCTATTGTGATTGGTGAAAACATCACAATGCTCCCCATACAAGTAATGACACCAGAATTGACTTAGCAGCCAATTCTAAGTTATGAGTTGGATAATTCTTTTTGTGCTTCTTCAACTGACGGGAAGCATAAGCGATCACCTTACCATTTTGCAACAAGACACAACCCAACCCAATTTGGGAAGCATCACAATAAACTATGAACTCTTTGGAGCCTGAAGGTAGAGTTAAAACAGGAGCTGACATCAATCATGCCTTTAGCTCTTGAAAACTTCTCTCACAGGCTTTTGACCACTGGAACTTAGCCATTTTTTTAGTCAACCTCGTCAGAGGTGTAGCTATAGATGAGAAACCTTCTACAAACTTTCGATAATAACTAGCTAAACCCCAGAAACTGCGGATGTCCGTCACACCCGTGGGTCTTGGCTAGTCTTTAACTTCCGAAATTTTCTGAGTATCAACCTTGATACCATCACTAGACACTCTATGACCCAAGAATGCCACAGAGTTAAGCTTCGAATTCACACTTAGAAAATTCAAAGATAGAGCTATTTCTCCTCAAGTGTTTTCAAGGTTATTCTAAAGTGTCATGCATGCTCTACACGACTCTTCAAATAAACTAGGATATCATCAATAAACAGAATTATGAAACAATCGAGAAAATGCTTGAACACACGGTTCATCAGGTCCATAAATGCAGCAGGGGCATTAGTTAGACCGAAAGACATCACCAGAAATTCAAAACATCCATATAGAGTATGAAATGTTGTTTCCGGAATATCTTCCTCATTTATTTTCAGCTGATGGTACCCAGATGGCAAGTCGATCTTAGAAATGAACTTAGCACTCTGAAGTTGGTCGAACAAGTCATCTATCCTAGGCAAAGGATATTTATTCTTGATAGTCACCAAATTTAGTTGACGGTAGTCAACACATATTCTGAGAGAACCATCTTTCTCTCTAATAAACAAGACCGGAGCACCCCAAGGTGAACAAGTTTTTCAATTGATCTTTCAATTCCCTTAGCTCTGAGGAGCCATACAATAAGGTGGGACGGAGATTGGTTGAGTTTCAGGAAGAACATATATCCCAAAATCGATAACTCTATCTGGAGGGATACACGGATGAACTTCGGGAAACTCATTAACTATAGGGACAAACTTAAACTCTGGCACTACGGCTTGAGTATCATTGACAGAAACTAGATGGTAAATACATCCCTTCGAAATCATTTTACTAGCCTTAAGATACGAGATAAACCTACCCCTAGGATTAGCAATTTCTCCCTTCCACACGATAATCGGTTCATCTGGGAAAGCAAATAAAACTAACTTATAAATACTTATCTCAAAACATCAACAATCACAACCTACAATAAACACCAACACCTAATACAGAATTCCAAGAAACTTTATTCCCTCTATCAAAGTGTACATCACAAACAACATGCACTTCGTAGCACCATTGGTCACTTGATTGGGAACTGCAGCAGGAATTAATTCCATCTCCACGAGGCACGAATTAACGAACATGTCAGAATTATCCTAAGGGAAGTTCAAGCTCTATGGCACAATCTAGAATAAAGAAGAATGAGAAGCGCTTATAAATGCCCTGGTAGTCTTTTGATCATGCAGGTGATCAGGCAGCATAAGAAAGACTCCACTAGACACAGCTCCATCGACACAGACACAGACACATCCTAGGATATATTTAAACCTAGGCTCTGATACCAAGCTTATCACACCCAAAACCCACCCTTGGTGTAACAGGCATCCGATGCTATGAACAGCACCGAAAGCACCTTATAAAATCAATAAACGTCAAATCTTTTTCGATGTTCTTTCAACAGTTATATCAATACATTATAAATAGCTAACTAACTCATGATCCCCACCAAATAATAAAATCAGCGAAAGTCTATCATAAATGTATCGTTATAAAATGTAGCAACACCCGTTAAGCAATAACTTCAACAACTACCCACAGAAATAACGTCTATCTATGGAGCCTCTAAGGTGATAAATAAAACATAATCTTACTCCGGGACGCAGCTTGTAAACTAAAACAATAACGAAGATAGGATGGTGCCCCACGAACAAGTATGTGGGCTCATCAAATAGTCCAGATAGTAGCAACCTCTCTTAATCCCCAAGCGTATCACGAACTTGCTCCTCAATGTTACCTAACACACCATCAAAAATAACAATGGTATGCCTGAGTACTGGGCACTCAATGAGTGTCTCCGGGACAATAGTTAATATAACACAATAATATAATAAGGATCAGTAAAACGGTATCCATAAAGGCAGTTTAAATTCAGAGATTGTACAAATCACCAAATTTAGTACCACCATTAATGAAAACTGCTAAAGAAGAAATAAATTAATTTTAGCTCGTTATGTCATTTATCATATTTAAGTCTTTCAGTCATGAATTCAAGATCATTAACAAGCCACTCGCAGGCAACCAAAGTATAATAGATGCCGATACATGCCCAAATCAACATAACAAAGGGACAACCATTTAAGGTTCCCTAAACCGCATAGAAGCACCACATCGAGGTTATCAACCCCAATGGCTACCCTTCCTCTCGAATATCTAGACAGACACCATGTCGGGATTGCAAATCCTCGATGGCCACTCTTCTTCCCGAATGGCTAGGTTAACCCCACTAGGATCCATAGTGACTATCCTTCCTCCCGAGTAGCTAGGCCAAACACAAATAACATAAATCATGTAAAAAGATTCGAATCACAATCCTAGCATAGAAGACGAATCACTCAAATCATGGGATGGAAGCCGAATCACAAGCCATATCATGATAGTCACAGTATTCATTAAAGATTATCTACATCATCCCATTATGGGGGTATATCAAGTCATTTCAGTTTTGGATAGCAGGTTCAATAATGTAAATAAGTTTCAAGTTCAACACAATCCATTATAGAGCACTCACATGAGATAGTCAAGCTTTTCAATTATCAAGTTTAAACATCCCTTATGGGGTAATTCAAGTTCGAATACCAAAGCTTTATATCTCAATCTTCAATCATCCTTTAGAGAGGAAAACAATCATGAGTACGTACATATAATATAGTACAAGCAAGGTTTAATGTGGGCTTTTTCCTCACGCACACAAACCACAACCAAAGAGTTCATAAAAATCGTTCGAAAGAGTATGTTCAGAAAGAGAAATACAAATCAACTTTATATTCAAAAATGATTAGAAAAAGAGACATACCTCAAATCCTACTAGAATGGTACCAACGAGAATTTCCAAGGTTCAACAAATCACTCTACAATAGGTTAATAATGACAAAGTTGTAACTTTAACCAAATTCAAAGGGTTCCCACCCTTATCGCAAAACTAGGACTTTTCAGTGCCCAAAATGTGTTCTAGAATCCCCAAGAATCATCCATGGACACCTTACACAAGTCCCATCCTCTCAATAACCCTCAACAATAATCATAGAACATACCTTTAAGAAGTTTCCCAAAGTCTCCTTCAACTTCTCTTTCTTTGGTTTTCAAGAATCTCTGGTTTGAAGGATGAACTAGTGTTAATTTGATGTTATAATGATGGGAATTGAATAAGAACATACCTTATTTTTTTGGGGGCAAGTATTAGGGTTGTTTCCTCTTAAAAAGTCGGCCAAAGCGAAGTGGGAATGAATACAATGAAGTTAGGCTTTTTTAAAAATTCTGGAAAAATCACTTCAGGCATAAAATGGCCTAGTGTGTTGCCTGGGGCGTCGCGCACAGTATATTTATCTTGGCGGTGTCAAAATTTTGAGTTTGTTGGAAACTTGGCCTGGGTCACTTGTCACAACCCAAACCGAGGAGTCGTGGCGAGTGTCTGACCTCTAGTGACCAAACACCCCTATACACATATCTGAACCATACTGAACATCAAGGGCCCATAAGTGACTTAAACTAATCTCATACTGCCTCATGAACGGGTGACATCATAAACTCTGTACAATCTGTATATACATATACACGCTGAAAGGACAAGCAAGCTGTGCCAGGCCGTTACATATACCGGCTCAAAAACATAGAAGTCGACAAGGCTATATCATCCGACAAATATATACAATCTGTCTAGCGTACCTATTAGAATAAAAAGCCGTAGGAAAAACGGACAGGCCCCGTCATACCCATATACATATACATCTCAAAAGAATAGCATACCAAAATAGACTGCAGCTCCGAATCAAATGGAGCGCGCTGACCACCGCTGGATAGAGGTCCTATTAAGATGGACCGCCTGTCTATCTACCTAAACCTGCGGGTATGAACGCACCCCCCCCCCCCCCCGAGAAATAGGGGAGTGCACGGGATGACGTACCGAGTATGTAAAGCAAGAGTAACGTATAAATAAGAATCATGAATGAAATCAAAACTCATAAACCGAAACGTCCGTCGCATCTGTATGACTAAATATCTGATCATATCTATACAACTCGGCATGCATTTGTATGAACGAGTATCTGTAAGTATTTGTATAAATATGTATAACTGACAATGCCTCTGCGGGCGCATAATATGCATGCTCTCAATGATAATTATGCTCATATACATAAATATAGGTCATAGTGCTGAGGAACGTTGTCACGACCCAAACCGATGGGCAGAAACAAGTGCCCGACCACCACTGGCCAAGCATTCCTATGGTTGCATTTATTCCTCACCGATCACCCGGGCCCATACAATCCGAATCGAGCTAGATTGTCTCCCGAACAATCAACATATAGGAGACACCTCTATCGGAACTCACGGCCAACACGTACATATAAACATAAATGCTAAGAGTAACAGTGCAAGCTGATTTGGCCACTACATATGTACCGTACAACAAAATAAGCGTCGACGGGGCTGCATAACATCACGGCTACATATCACTGTCTACAGACCTCTATGGAGTACAAACTGTAGAAAGGACAGGACAAGGCCCTCATAGAATAACGTGTGATCCTGGTATTATATGAGGGCCCACAACCTATGGTTCGAAAGCTAATTCAATTATCTACAACTTTCATTCTTGGTGTTTTTCCAAATTCCAAACTTATAATGGCGCTTTGTACTCTTCAAGTTAGATCGTCCGAAAACATTTCCTTAATCATCTCTTTGGAGGGCTTATGCCCATATTTGGCTTAAGGGTCCTCCTTAGGACTTTCTCAAATTTCCATGTACTACTCATATAATTGTTCATATGTTCTTTGTAAAACTCCAGCATGTGGGCCCCACTTGGCTTACAGTAACGAGGGCTTTTTGTCAAGCAACCTATGAACCGATTCACCTCATATGGTCTCCATTTTACACCCCATAGTTTCTGCACGTTGAGATTCATTAGGTGCCAGCCGTTTAGTAGCAGACATCGGAGTTATTATCGAGAAGATGCAAGATCATAGGTGCTCGTTTTATGATTATAAGAGTTTGAGTTCACATAACAGGTTAGAGGAGCATTGGAAAACAAGTGAATTAAGGAGATTAATCTTCCAAGGCTTTGAAAGAAAGATGGGCAAGGGTTGGTATGGAAATTTTTGGTTTAACTGGGAGAAAGAAAATCTCTGAGTATATTAAGAACTTTGAAGTAAAACAAAAGCCTAAAGTGAATTTTGGGAAGTCTAGTTTCCAACGCGATAAACCGCTCCCCAATAGGACATCGGGGTAAGAAGATATGGATGTTACAAGTCATATTGGCAGGCCAGGAAAATGGTCTGCGCGAACGCGGGGCCGGGGAGTGGCGCGACCGCGCGATGTCAAGGGCCAACGGCGTGAACGCACGACCACGAGGCGCGAACGCGCTGTGTAACTTTGAAGCTCGGGTTAGGGATGAAGGTTATATTATAAGAGTGTAATAATAATATACATATGACGTTTGGAGACCATATGGTGTAAATCAGTTAGTACGTTGCTTGATGAAAGACCCTCGTTACTGTAAGCCAAGTGGGACCCACACGTCGATTTTATAAAGGACATATGAAGAGATATATGGTAGTAGTACATGGAAAATTGAGCAAGTCCTAAGAAGGACCCTTAAGCCAAAAATGGGCATAAGCCCTCCAAAAGGATGATTTAAGGAAACATTTTCGGGTGCATCCGAGTCAGGAGACAAAACGTCATTATAATGCGCGCAGCGTAAAATTTAAGCACGCGGGAACGCGCCGAAGGTAGCGATCGCGCCCGAACATTTTCGAGGCGGCGTGCAGATTCCGGAGCTCATATAAAGAGGCCAACCCCCTCATTTTCTTCACAAACACCCCAATAACCTCTCCAAAATTTCCGGAGAGTTCTCCCCAACCCCCCCCAAGCCAAATTTTAGCCCAAACCGTATGATTCCCAAATCCCGGTCCCGACGGTGTATAGTTACAAATACAAAATTGTGTATTAACGCGTTGTGGCTTAAACTAAAGGTAGGAAAGCAAAGATATGGCAATATTATCGAGATAAAGGTATGAATCGCTTGCTATTAACGTTAATCATGGTTTATTTATGGAGAAGGAGTCAAAATTGTTATAAAATGACTCTGTGATGGAAATATGGGACAAACACCATATGGGATGTTTATGAAGTATTTTGGAGTTGGAAATATTATGATTGGTGTTGGTATTGTTGTTGTTGTTGTTGGTTGAGTTATGAATTCGGTTAGGCAAATAAACAGGGAGATGCCGCTTCAAATTTTGGCATTTTTAAGGAGGTTTAATTTGAAGGTTTAGGACAAGTGTATGATGGTGAGCCTAACAATAGTATGAATGGTTTTATATGTAGATTTCAAGACACGAAGTAGGTTGGAAAGTCGAGAAGTGAGCTTCCAGGTATGTTAAGGCTATCCTTTCCTCCTTTTGGCATGATCTATGACAAGTAATGGGAGTAACGATATCCATAATGAATCCATTCCTAGATGTAGGATATCCCGAGTTCCTTGACCTCTTAAGCCCAAAGGGGCATTCTTAAGTTGTCGATTTCATAATGTCATCTAATTCCCCGAAGACATTCATAAGGTCTTTCTCTTACCTATGCATTTTACATTTAATTTTTCGAGTCTCGAAGGAGACAAATGAAAAAGGGAAGAAGTTCGATTTTTAAGAAAAAGGGAAGTTAAGTTCCGTTTGAAATAAAAGTTGCTCCGAAGGGATTCCTTTGATGGTTTTCAAAGATTTTCATGCATTTGCATATTACATACATGCACGACATCATTTCATGGGGAAGGGAAAAGGGCTAAGGCGTTATATACGCAAACCACCCCATCGGTACCGGTATACGATCATTATAAAGCGAGGAGCGAGTGCCCCAAGAGGCCATCATTATTAAGCGTAAGCCGCCGAAGGGGCCATCATTATTAAGCCGAAGCGAGCCGCCCGAAGGGGCCATCATTATTAAAAAAAGTCGAAGCGAGCCTGTGCACAGCGGGGTAAAGGCATGAATTATATATATATATACACATACATACTCATGCTGCATCAAAAGTTCATATGCACGTACATGTTTATCAGAGTTGGTTACAAGTACAGGTTGAGTCTGTTACTCTTTTATCATTCGAGTCGAGATATATTGTTCCGCTTTCCGCCTTACATACTCGGTACATTGTTCATATTGACTTCCCTTTGCTCGGGGCGGCTAGCGTTTCATACCACGCAGTGTATACGGATTTATAGAAGACATTTGGCTATAGGATGTTCCCCGTGCTATCACCGGATTGGTGTGCTCCATCTTAGTTCGGAGTGTTCTTAGCGAGTCAAAGTACTTATGTTATGGTATTTTGTATATGTTAGAGACTTTGCGATGTATGTTGTCTGTGGATAGGGTATCGAGGAGTCGACAGTTGTGTAAAGCGACCACATGGATCGATGCGTCTTTATGCTTCGTTTCCTTTGTAAAGATTTTATTTGTGACTAAAGGTTTTCTTTAAATTAAAGATAAGGGAAAATTCCCTTATTTGACAAAAGAGTTTTATTGAAAGTTTTTTTTCACCGGGAAGCGTCATTTTGTAGATTAAAGGTTCACAAAAAGTCGTGACTCCTGGATGGAACGGTATGACACTCGGCGAGTAGGGTCTTGGGTGTCAGTCGCGGCCCTCCGGTTTGGGGTCGTGGATGTGAAGTGGTATCGAGCGCTTCGTCCTAGGGTTGTCTGTCAGTTGTGTCCGTGAGAGTCTTGTTTATGGTGTGTTGCACGCCACATTTATAAACAAAGGCTACGGGGCATTTAGGATGGTTACCCTTCTTTTCGTATCTAAGATCGTGCGATGAGAGCCAAAGTCGTGGAATGAAATTCCTTGCACTAACCCTTGATTTCGACGTTAAAGAATAGTACCGGCAAAGGAAGTGAATGGTGATATTGGGATTACAGGGACAATAGAAGTTGAAGAAATCAGCATGGAGGTAAGTATTGGCTAAAAGGATTATAAGTCAGATATGGTAAGAGTGTAGCAAGTATGATTGAAATGTACAGCCAATGAATGGAAGGGGAAGTAGATCTGGGAAGTATAAAAGCGAGGACGAAAAGGATTATTATGGGATGGAATTTCGATCAAGAATGGCAATAAAATACAACACCATAAGGTAAAACCTTTAAGGGGGGAAGCAAGTAAGCTTGAGTACGAGCACTAGGACTAACTAAAGTATTAGAGAAATTATGGCACCCGACAATTAGAAAAAATCGAGAAGTAATAGGGAGTTCCAAAGACTAAAACGACATTGCGTGGTCAGTAACATGAGGAACTTTTCCAATTCGGCGAGATACATGACCGGAATTTTTCTTGGGATCCGTTAGAACTTCATCTTGTTTTAGGTCACGTGATAAAGGCCACGCAGTAGGATGGATGGGATCATACCAGCACTAACGCACCTGATCCCATCAGAACTTCGAGGTTAAGCGTGCTTGGGCCAGAGTAGTAATAGGATGGGTGACCCCCCTGGGAAGTGTGCTAAGGAGACCTATAGGTTTAGACATAAAGGAAGGATAAGGAACTAGAGTAGCTTGAGGGAAATTAGAAGTGTGTGAACCTCACGGTTGGAGATTCTCAATGATTGCGAAAGATGAAACGGACCGGCTTGATAGAGAGAGAGAAGACGTATACAGTTACAGAATTAGGACGAGTTTGAATAGTATTGGGGATACTTGGTAAGTAAGGTGTTAGTAAAGAGATACAATAGCTTATGTGTGGTTATGTTAACCAGTAAAGATAGCCATTGGTGTTATATGTTAAAAGTATTGACTGAACGCAGTATTGAAGTTCAGGTGGCAAGTGCGATAGGGCAAATTGACACTATTTTCCTCTGAAAGTTAGTGTTGGATAAGCCTGATGCAATAACTGTTATATCCCTTATTTTTATACGACGGATTATTCGTAAGCTAATCAAAGATAAGTCCAAGGACAAGATTAGGTATGGGTATGAGACAAGGACTTTTTAATCCCCGATTTTTATTAATGCACGAATTGCTTATAAATTTTAATCGGCATGGAAATATTAATGGAGATTTGGGATTAATTAACCATGATTGGATTATTAAGTGGGAATTAGTGATTAATTAGTATTAATCGAGTCATTAGTGCACTAAGTGGGCCCCACGAAAATGTGGCTGAATCTAATTGGTTCATGAATCTTAGTGGGACACATGCCATGGCTGGACATGTGTCACTTCCATGGGCAGCATATATAAATAGATGGATGACTAATGAATCAACTATGCATTCATTTCATCTTCATCAATTTGTGAGTTATAGAGAGAGAAAGGGAGCGACCCCGCCATACGGTCAAGCATCGTTCACGGCCAGCCATGGCTGTTTTTTTTTTTAAAAAATTTTTTTTGCTTTGATTTAATTCCAAGGTGATTTACAAGTTCAAGGAGGTGATAGCAACATTGGATATTGAATCGAGGAAGAAGAAATTGCGAAATTGGAGCAATTAAGAGTAGAAATTCCTCCGAGAAAATTGTGGTAAGATTTTCCTATTTTGTGGTGTAGTTGTGTTAATAAAGTTGTAATGAAATTATAAAAATTGAATTGGACGAAGTCGGAAGTAAGAAAATACATGAAATTGTTATTATGTGAAATTGTGGATTGAAATGGATTTGGAATTGTTATGGACTGAGTTATGAGAATTTTATGTGTTGTGGTTGTTCTTGTTGAGCTTGGAAGGTTATATATTGTATTGTGTGTTGGTTGGGCTGTTGTAAGGATGTTCAAATGAAAATGTTACGACTATGGATCATTAATAGTAACTTGAATATGTAGTAGCCGTATGCGGATTGTTATCGAATGTTATGAATGTGGGCTGTTTGGAATATTGTGCGAAGGGCGGTAGTGTTCCTCGAGTCTTGTTTGAATAGTCTCGGGTTGGTACTTGAAAGTATGATTATTAATGTTGGCTTGGTTGTTATGTAATTGGTGAAAATAAGGAAACGTCGTCTAATTATCTAGAAAGGAATTATTAACGTTAGAATACGTTTTGAATCTCCCTGTAGCTTAACCGTAGTTCTTGACGTCTTAATATAGGTTGAGGCACCGTTGGGCAGCGTATACGTGTTGTATTGCGAGTAAACGCTTAAGGTATGTAAAGCCTATCCCTTCTTTCTTTTGGCATGTCCTAGATGTAAGTAAGATACGATATGAGCTTTGGGGTAACTCTATTCATAAGTTCCGAGCATGTTTATGATTCTTATTCACTTCTTGATGTTAGAATTCTTAATATAGTAGAGCTACTGCCCTCGAGTTTCTATATGATTGGATAGTAAACGATGCGTAAAAGTTCCTATTCTTGAAAGACTTCATAATGACTAATGACCATAACTTTCATAAGTCGTTTTTTCGTATTAATTTGATACATGTCTATGATCTCGAGGCTTTATTTTGATATAGTCCATAATGATATTCAAAGAGTACTGAGTATGACTATCGTCCTGATACTCGAGCGTTGGTTAGTCTACTTATCTATTGAGTCTCAAAAGATGATTTATATGCATATAGTTATTCACTACTCTGCTCGTGCATACTGTTATTACATCTTTCACCGAGTCCCTCACTAGAGGGTCGGGTACGGTATATATATGTTATGGTGTTATGCTGTGTTATGGTGCTATGCTGTGATACGGAGCTATGCTGTGATACGGAGTTATGCCGTGATACGGAGTTATGCTGTGTTCGGAGTATCTTTGTGTTATGGCGCCAAAGACGGGGTGGCGACCATGTTCATCGAGTCCTATAATGGGCCGGATATGATAAATGATATTGACATGCATGATTTGTGTTTCAAAAGAAAGCATTTTGGTATTCTGGTTATTGTACTCATTTTCTGTACTTCTTATTTCGGTTATAATCCTGTTTACTGTCTTTCATGCTTTATATACTGCAGACATATTCACGTACGACCCCTTTCTTCGGGGGCTGCATTTCATGCCCACAAGTACGGATACTCGATTTGGTGATCCTTCGGCCTTAGACTTCTACTCGGCTGCCTTGGAATGCTCCATTGTTTGAGTCTAGACTTTTGTCGAATCTGTCGATATATGTATATGTTTATTCGAAGGGCACGGCGGGGCCTCCGTCCCGTCATATGTTCTTGTTGATACTCTTAGAGGTCTCGAGACATGTGTGTGGGTTGTATATAGTTACTCGTTCGCCCGTACGTATGACTTATGTTTTGGGGCGTTCCCCGTTCGTAGTGGCAGCCTTGTTGGCTTGCGTATATATATATGTTTTGGGATGTTGCGTGTAGTGGCCGGCCTTGTCGCTTGCATATATATATATATATATATATATATATATTGGAAGCCGTGTGTTATGGTAGCCTTGTTGGCTCGTATATGGCTGGGACGTTCCCCTATATTATGACAGCCTTGCTGGACAATATGTAATATCATCTGTTGAAAGTTGTAACTCCTCAGGAGACAGGTTGCTATGATGTGTCTATATATGCGACAGTTTTGAGACGACGTCTTGCCTTTTTATATATAAGTTCCTTATTATGCTAATTGTGAGTTGATTATAGTTAACAGGTGTATACGAGTGCCCAGCTCGAGCTGTTATATCCCGTACATTGTACGTCGGGATAATTCGAGCTAACTACGATACGTTAAGGACAAGAGGATTCCGAGATACAAGGTAGAGATTTTAACCACGATTTTTTTTCAAGGCATGAGTTGCCCATGGTTTCATTAGCATGAGATATTATGGAATTTGGGATTAAAAGTGGGTTATGGAAAGTTAGACATCTCATAAGAAATTTGGGGGCCAAAAGTTAATTTTTGAAACTTGAAATTTCATGAAAATTAGCCATGTGGCCGGCCACATGAGGTGTGGGCCATGGCCACATGGATACTTAATATATGTAGTAATATGATGACAAATTTAGCACATTTTCATCATTCTCATATTTTGGAAATTTCAAGAAAGTTGGAGAGAGCTCAAGAGGAGCCATTCGGCCCAAGCTAAACCGAGAGAGAGAGAGCAAGAGAATTTGATCAAAAAAAATAATTTTCTCTAGCAATTCTACTCCTTAGAAGGTGTATAACAACGTGGTGGAGTCGTTGGAGTGATAGAAACAAGCGTTGATTTAAGGTGCCAAGCGTAGCCAACTTGAAGAACTAAGTAAGAGAGGTATGATTCAATCTTATTTTTCATATGTTGTAGAGGATTTGTGTATGTTGTGAAGTATGAAAATGAATGAAAATAGAGATGTTGGAGTGTGGCCGTGTGGGTGTGTTTGGCCGTGAGCATGTAGAGGTGTTGGGGTGATGAATTAATTGCATTCAACTTGTTTGTGTGTTGTTGTAATGTGTAGAAAATGAATGAAACTCATGAGATTATATATGTTGATGTTGGGCCGTGTAGGGCTGTTTGGTATGCAAGAAATGAACTAATGTCATTTAGTATTTTGGTTGTCGTCGTTATGAATTCTATGACGTAAAATGAAGGTTAATGGTCCAAGTTGAAGTTAGAAACTGTGTGGGCTGATTTGAAGCTCAATGTGATCTTATTATAGTTTCTTGAAGTTGTAAGAATAATGTTGTTCAAGTGTGGTTTGGTGGTGTAGTTTGTGAATTTGGAGAGTTGGAATTATCGTGCGAGTTGCTTAAAGTATTCTTGAATGTTGTTTGGATGGTTTTTGAATATATGAACTTGAATTGAATATAATTGGCATGTTGTCGAAATATGTGGAGAAGAATTATTAGCGATATAATGCGTTTGAATTGATTGTTAATGTTATTAAAATGGTTGTTGGTATTGTTGTTGAAGAGTTGGCCGAGTGGAAATCTCGGGGTTGTTGTAATTACAGGGGAGGTGCTGCCCAATTTTCTGTAGAATTGAGAAATAGTTTGGAATTGAATACCTAAACGTGTATAGCTAATGGTTGATATTCATTGACGTCATGTAGACTTTGGAGAGACGAGGCCTGAGTTTGGATTAGCTAAGGAGGCAAGCGAGGTATGTAAGGCTACCTCTTTCTTTCTTTGGCATGTCTTAGACGTAAGGTGAATATCATACGAGCCTCGGGGAACTTCACTCCTAAGATCCGAGCTTATATGCATTTCTTCTTCGCTTCCTAAAGTTAACTCTCCTAATGTAGACAATCCAAAGTTCTTATATTTTGATATGAATGAGTTTTAAATGTTCTAAAAATAATCGTGTCCTTAAAGGGGTTTCGTAACTACGAACTTCCGTAACTTTCGTAGACGAGCTCGGATCGCCTCGAAATCTTCACAGGTGACTCCATAAGGCATAGTATCCCCCAACTTTCATAGGCGGGCTCGGGCGGGGTGGATGCCCGTCCGTGGGCCCTCGAGACTTTCCTTGTACAGTCTTAACGTTTTTTTAAAGAACTTAGCATGTTTGTTATCTTAACCCCAGAATATGATTACCTATTTATGTAACGGGTTTGAAATGAGAATTGTTATGTACATGATTCCAATACGAAGTTATGATCCTTAAGGTTCGGTTTGATATGTGCCCGAGTGTCATTCGGAAGAAACGCGACTGGACTATTGTATTAATTTGTAAGTAATGAATTGCTTTGATTAATTTATTAAGTTTTTGTAAATGTTTGCATTGCATATGATTTTACATTGCATATGGATATAAGTATTTTGAGATGCATATAGATCCTACGATTCTGCTCGTGCACACTATTATTACTTCCTTCGTCAAGTCCCGGGCCGGTTACTATCGTGCACACAATTCGAAGTATGATGAGCTTCCGAAGTATGATGAGCGTCTGATATATGATATGATACGAAGTATGATGAGTTCGAAAATATGATGTGATTCTGATTTATGATGTGTGACGGAGATACGGAGATCTGAAAACTTCTGAAGTATGATGAGTTGTGGCGCCCAAGGCAGGAGGGGCGACCACGTTCCGTCTGCCGGGTCCTATTACGGACCGCATAGGGTATATGACATGATAATATGACGATTCTGTTCAATCTGATGATGTGATAATATGACGATTCTGTTTAGTCTGATGATATGATAATATGATGATTCCGTTTAATGTGATGATATGATATATACATATATTCTGAAATATGATCTGTTGGTTTCGGAGCCGGTGGTGGGGCAAACCCAATGGTGGGGCAAACCCAGTGGCGAGGCACATTCCGCACTGGTTTAGGCGAATCCCACATTGGTTTAGGCGAATCCCACATTGGTTTAGGCGAATCCCACATCGGTTAATGTCAGCTACTATGTTATGTTCTATTTTATATACACATGAGACAGAAATATTCTTCAAGAGAAAGCTAAGTATTTTGAGCATTCTGATTATTATATATGTCTTCTGTACCTCTTATGCACTATTTGTATTACAGATGCACGTACTTCGGTATTCTGACTATTATGCACATTTTCCGTACTCTCATTTCGGTTATGATCTCGTTTCCCGTTTTTCACCTTTTACATACTCGCACATATTCGTCTTGACCCCTTTCTGGGGCCGCGTTTCATGCCGCGCGGTACTGTGTGTACATTCGGTGACTCGTCGGCCTAGGACATCCATTCCGTCGTTCGAGAGCTCCCTTGATCCGAGCTACACTTTTGGGTACGATACTTGTTATTTGTATATATATGTTTGTTCACGGCCGGCGGGGCCCCGTCCCGTCATAGGTTCTCATTATGACTCTTAGAGGTCTGTAGACATAAACGTGTGGGTTGTGGGCGAGTTCTGTACAGTTGTGTTTGTTTGGTTTGTGTTCTTATGTTTTGATACCCTTACCGACTATGTCCGTTATGTATATATGTGTATATGTATATCTATATATGTCAGCTTTGGGGCGATGACTTATCTTCGCCTATGCTTATGCTACTAGTAGTACGATTATGGTTGACGGATACGTATGAGTGCCCAGCTCGGGCACTAGTCACGGCCTACGGGGTTGGGTCGTGACACGGGCGCTAGTCACGGCCTACGGGGTTGGGTCGTGACAATAACATCAGAGTATACAGAAAGAATGGAACATGTAGTATGGAACACAAGACGAAGGTAAAGGGTTCGAAATCAGATTTTGGTAAGTGGAACTGGAGGGCAAAGAACAACAAATAAGGATGTGAACTGGGAGGAAATAAGCAGGTTTGCAAAAGTACGAAGGGATTTCTGGTTCTTGAGGGGCATTCGAAAGGAAATGTGCAGTCATATTGACATGATTACTTCAGAAACAGAAGAGTCTTCTAGAAATAGAACAGATTTACACTTCTAAGAGGACATTCTACGGACTTCCGGGCTAATACTATAAAAGTGGCAAGTGGATAAAAGCACTTCGAAGAAAAAGAGACTCAAGGAAGGTGCCATAGCCAAGCAAAGGAGTTGTCCACTAGTAGACGACTGAAGAGCAAGTAAGAGGAGGTGCTTGCGAGTCGGCGAGTAGCCATAGCCCCGGCGAACCAAAGCCACCTTGACAGGAATAGAATGTTAATTGAATGTTCACTCAGTTATATAAGCATAGAAGGCTATAACATCATGAGAGAGTTCAATAAAGGGCTAAGGAAGAATAAGAAGAGATTGACCAACCTATGTTAAAGATAAGGTGACCGGAGTATAAGAGAAGGGTAATCACTTCAAGACATCAGTAAAAATGTCGTGGAGGGGTCAACATTCGAGGACGAATGTTTTTAAGGGGGAAGGATGTTACACCCTATAGTTTTTGCACGTTGAGATTCGATAGGTGTCAGCTATTCAGTTGCAGACATCGGAGTTATTATCGAGAAGATGCAAGATCATAGGTGCTCGTTTTATGATTATAAGAGTTTGAGTTCACATAACAGGTTATAGGAGGATTGGAAAATAAGTGAATTAAGGAGATTAGGCTTCCAAGGCTTTGAAAGAAAGATGGGCAAGGGTTGGTACGAAAATTTTTGGTTTAACTGGGAGAAAGAAAATCTCTAAGTAAATTAAGAACTTTGAAGTAAAACAAAAGCCTAAAGTGAAGTTCGGGAAGTCTAGTTTCCGTCGCGACAAACCCCTCCCCAATAGGACATCGGGGTAAGAAGATATGGATGTTACAATTCATGTTGGCAGGCCAGGAAAATGATCTGCGCGGACGCACCAAGGAGTGGCGCGAATGCACGGAAGGCCAAGGGCCAACACAGCGCGAACGCACGACCACGAGGCGCGAACGCGCTGTGTAATTTTGAGGCTCGGGTTAGAGATGAAGGTTATATTATAAGAGTGTAATAATAATATACATATGACGTTTGGAGACCATAGGGTGTAAATCAGTTAGTACGTTGCTGATGAAAGACCCTCGTTACCGTAATCCAAGTGGGACCCACACGTCAGGATTTTATAAAGGACATATGAAGAGATATATGAGTAGTACATGGAAAGTTGAGCAAGTCCTAAGAAGGACCCTTAAGCCAAAAATGGTCATAAGCCCTCCAAAAGGATGATTTAAGGAAACATTTTCGGGTGATTTAAGTTGTAGGGACCAAAACGTCATTATAAGTTTGGAATTTGGAAAAACTCCAAGAATGAACGTTGTATATAATTGGAAGAGATTTCCAACCATAGGTCGTGGGCCCTCACACGATATCGGAATCAAGAGTTATGACCTTTTTACTGAACGAATGCGCAGGCAGAAAATTTAAGCCTGCGCAAACGCGCGCTTGTATAGCGCGATCGCGCCGAACGTTTTCGAGGAGTACGGTGCAGATTATGGAGCTCTATTTGAAGGGGCCAACCCCCCATTTTCTTCACAAAACACCCCAATAACCACTCCAAAATTCTGGAGAGTTCTCCCCAACCCCTCCCCAAGCCAAATTTTAGCCCAAACCAGGTATAATTCCCAAATCCCGATCCAGACGGCGTATAGTTACAACTAAAAAATTGTGGCTTAAGATCAAGGTAGAGAAGTTAAGATATGGCAATATTATCGAGATAAAGGCATGAATCTCTTGCTATTAACGTTAATCTTGGTCTATTTATGGAGAAGGAGCTGTAAAATTGTTATAAAATGACTCTGTGATGGAAATATGGGACAAACACCATATGGGATGTTTATGAAGTATTTTGGAGTTGGAAATATTATGATTGGTGTTGGTATTGTTGTTGTTGTTGAGTTATGAATGAGGGTTAGGCAAATAAACAGGGGAGATGTCATTAAGAATTTTGCGTATTTTAAGGAGGTTTAATTTGAAGGCTTAGGACAAGTGTATGATGGTGAGCCTAACAATAGTATGAATGGTTTTATATGTAGATTTCAAGACACGAAGTGTTATATCCCGTATTTTTGTATATTGGGACAATTTGGTTCAACTATGATAAGTTAGGGTCCAAACTATTCCGGGATACAAAGTCGAGACTTTGGACCTTCTATTTTACTTTGAGACCTAAGTTGTTCATGAATTTGATGGTATGGAACAATTAGGAAAATTTGGGACCAAAATTGGAATTTAGGGAACTTGCAAATCATGCATTTTTATGCATTTGGCCGTGTAGCTATTGGGATTGGCCCACCCATTTTGTGTTCATTTTTAATTGATCCAACACATGGAGTGGGCCTTGAACACATGTGAAAGTCTTGTGAAGGCTTAAAAAGATGACTACTAACTCATTTCATCATCTAACACTTAGAAAATTTTCAAGAAGTTGAAGAACAAACAACAACAACTCTCGGCCAAGGAGCCAAAATTTGAAGTTCAATTCAAGCCACTCCAAAAATATTTTTTTGGTACAAACCCGCTATTTTGAGGTCTCTAAGTAGCGTGGAAGTTTCGTTGGAGCGATCAACCCGCTAGTTTTCATTATTTCAAACCCTAGCCTATTGTGGAATTGAAGAGGAAAGGTAAGATTTGATTATGTTTTGTATGTTATAAAGGTTGTATGCATGTTGTAGTATGTTAAAATGGATGAATATCATGAAATATAGCAAGTTGGAATTTTGGTTGTGTGTGTAGTGTATAGCCGTGTGAGGTGTGTGTGTTGTGTGGTATTAAAGCTATGAATTAAAGTCTTGTTAGCATGTTGTGATTGTTGTAGAGTGGAGAAAGGAATGAGGATCATCTTTATATGTTGGTGGGAGGTGTTGGCCGAATGTAGGCCATTTATGTAGCAAGAAATGAATTAATATCGCTTAACGTTTTAGTCGTCGTCGTTATGAATTCTATGTTGGAAATGAATGTTTAATGACTCAAATTGATGTTGTAATTGTTGCGGACTGATTTGGAGGTTATTGTACATTTAATGTAATTTGTATATTGATGAGAATAGCATTGTTAGAATGTGAATTGTGGATGCAAATCATGATTTGAAAATGAGGAATGTGTTAAAGTGAGGTTCTCGGGTTTGGGGGCTGATTTCGGGTGGATTGGAGAAATTGTTGGATTGTTGGAAATGTTATATGAATTGCTTTGAATGTCTTTAAATATTGTTGGTATGGGTTCGGGTTAGTATTTTAATGTATAAGCATCGACGTTGGCTTGAAGGTAAGCCGTTGAATTGAATTTATGAATGTTGTTGAATGATGGAAAAGAGAGTTATTATTGTTGTAATGCCTTTCGGATTGGTTTTTGATGTTGCTAGGCTGGTTGTTGTTGTTGTTGTTGATTGATTTGGCCGAGTTAAATTCTCGGGGTGGCCTATTTACAGGGGAAATGCTGTCCAAATATTTGTAGAATTAAGGGCTAAATTGGAATTAAATGCCCAAAATGTCTATAGCTAATGTTTGGCATATTATGACTTGTTTGTAGACATTGGGCAGCCCGAGACGTAGGATTGGCATTAGCTTGAGCTTGGATTATATTGGAGAGCGTTTGAGGTATGTAAAGCTCAACCTTCCTTCTTTGGCATGCCTTAGTTAAATTAGGCTATGACACGAGCTTCGAGGAAACTCTATTCTCGCAATCCGAGCATGTCCATGATACGCATTTGTTTCTTGATATTCATATGTTGATGTCATGAAATATTGATCCTATGTCCTTGGAGTTATTGATTTGTAAAGGTTGCATGAAAGTTTGGTTTTTAAAGAGTTTATTCTTTAACGATGCTAAAACTACAAACGCTCATAACTTTCACAGAAAAGCTCGGATTGCTTTGAGATTTTCGTAGAGGGTTGTATGATGTAGGATGAGTATGTCTTCCATAGGCGGGCCCATCTCGGGTCTACACTCGTCCGTGGGTCCCGCAATGTTCCTTTATGTGATTTCGACAACTTTTGAAAGAAAATGTTGTAATTATTATTCCGATTTCAAATATGACTATTTTACTTATCTTTTGGATTTATGACAATGATTTTATGTATATGATTCCTCACGACTCCGTTCGTGCATTACTCCGTTATATCTTTCGCCGAGTCCGTAAGCCGGTTAATTGTGCGCATTATGATAAACTCGTGTTATCCGTGTTTATGGATCACCGAGCTCCCCTCGCTCGAGGGCCGGTTAAAACATATTGGGCGATATCTCGTGTTTGGCGTTATCTTGTGTTGTGATATGTGACGGGGATACGGAGATTTGAAACTTTCTCGGTGTTATCTTGTGTTATGGCGCCGTATCGACGAGCGGCGATCATATTTTACGTACGCCCTATGCATGATTCGTATTTTTAAAGTAAACATTTTGATATTTTGGAAATGCATTTATCTTCTGTACTTCTGTTTCGATTTGGACTCAGATTTGTATACTACATTTTCTGCTTTGCATACTCAGTACATATTTCGTACTGACCCCCTTTCTTTCGAAGTCGCATTTCATGCCCGCGCAGTACGACGCACGGTTTGGTGATCCACCCGTTTAGGACACCCTGTACATTTGTTTGGAGTGCTCCCCCGCATTCCTGAGCCTTATTTTGTATATATTCGTTCGTTGCATTTGATATATTTGTTCGGGGGGGGGGGGGGGGGTACGGCCCCGTCCCGTCATATGATTCTGCTTTGTCTCCGTTTAGAGGTCTATGGACATGTATGTGGGTTATGCCCATTACATACGTGTGTTGTATGATATATGTTACGGGCGATCCCGTTATCCGACGTGGTAGCGACCTCGTCGGCTTGCATTTGTATGTTTTTGAAATCGTTGCGCCATTTGATAGCCTTGTCGGCTTCTGATATGTATATGGCTGTGTTTGAGATGTGTTTGCGCCAGTTTGATATTATCTGAGACAGCGTTTGATAATTGTGTCCGTATAAGCTATCTGTTTGCGACTCGGATTTATGAATGTGTTCGGGCACTAGTCACGGCCTACGGGGTTGGGTTGTGACGGATGGCTCGCATCGGAAGCGATTGCGTCTCGGAATGTCTGGACTGTCTAGTAGAGTCTTGTTTATCGGTGTGTTGCGCGCCACATCTATAAAGCGAAGCTACGGGGCATTTAGGATGTTGTCTTTCCTTCCGATCTTAGATCGTGCGATAGAGCCGTGTTATCGATGACGACCTTCTCCGACGAAATGTTATGTTTTCACTGTCACGACCGAGCTACGGCCGCGGCGGTATCCGGGCTAACCACCGAACACCACTCACTTACCTGCTTATCTGCTGTTATTCATACTACATGCTCATAATCACATAAAACTGTCATTTTCTAAAATACATTAGCCCTTATAAACCTAAGCCCTTCGGCTATCAAAATAATATATATATACATATACATACAAGCCATGGGACTGTAATTACCCACATCAAGCAGATCTACGGAAATTTACCGGGAGACTAGACATATGGACGGACAA
>NC_081343.1:22702041-22776824 GCF_029784015.1 Lycium ferocissimum
GCTCAATTAGTTATGCAAAAAGAAAAACACGTGGAAAAGTAGGCATGGTATATCATATAACCCAACATGTAACCTTCGATGTAAGCATAAGCGCTCATCACGTCATTTATGCGTTACTCCATGTACATAGTATATCACAATTAAGTTAATTTGGAAGAAAATCTATCATCGAGGTCAAAGTCTTAACTTACCTCGATCCGAAGCACTTTAGCATCCCCGAATTGCCTTTCTCTTCCTTGTAGTCTCCAAATATGCTCGGTCTATTAAAAGATAAATACTCTACGGGATTAAATGAGTCCAATGGCACCAATATTGAGATATTAGACTAGGAGGGTGTTTGGATTGGCTTAATTTAAGTTATTATTGCCTTTTAAGCTCTTTTCTAGTTTTTGTAGTGTTTGACAAAGATAAAAAGTACTTAAAAGCACTTACTTTTAGGCAAGGAAAGTACAAAAATAAGCCAAAAGTCAATAATTGGGTATTCCCAACTTATGAATTTTAGCTTTTAGCTTATAATCTACTTTTAAAAAGACAATCTTAGGGATCCAGTAGCTCAGTTGGTTGACTACCTGAATTTTCATCTTGTTAGTGAGGGTTCAAATCCCCACGTTGTAATCCCCTTCCCCATTTCTCTTTTCCCTACCGCTATGTAATTAAAAAAAATTAATTTTTTTTTTTTTTGAAAGGCCAATCCAAACACCCTCTAGATCGAGTCAAAGTCAACCAAAAAGTCAATCCAAGTCCCAGGATCAAAATCCAAAATTGATTACATGTTCATGTTATGCATAACCCCGCAAGTTCAGATATATAATTAGAGTTCAATTCCAAGCTCAATTCGATTCCGAAATCCCTAATTTTCACCCTCTTAAACCTAGGGCAAAATTCCCCAATTTCTAACTCAAGAAATCCATAATGTAGGCATTAAAATCAATGGTAATCGAAATAATTAATCAAAAATAAGTTGAAATCACTTTACCTACCTTGGCGGTGTAATCGCTCTTTTGATTCGCCCAAATTCGAGACTCAATAGCCAAAAGTGATATAATAACCTCAAACCCCTCTTTCTTGGTCTTGTATAGACGTGTGTATGCACATGCTATCTTTTTCTTAGTTTTCTTATTTTCTAGTAGATCATTAGTGAAGGGAGTAAATAATACGAGAAAAATAAATGTAGGATGTAATAGGACCCACATAGTTTAAATATGTACTGACTCCGATTCAAAATAAGCGTTCACTTGGCCATTTTTCTTGATTTAAAAGGAGTGCCTACTTACCAAAAACAAAAAAGAATTGATTTTATTTTTTCATATTTGCCCAAGTGTTACGTGACCAAAGTTTCTCTAGGAGAGAAGAAGTTAGTATTTTCTTGGGTGAGCGAATAAACAATTTTTTTGAATGGAAGGAAGTATTTGATAATTTCGTCACAAATTTTGAGTGGTATATATATATATCAAGGACTAGGCATTGTTAACCGGTTTAACCGGAACCGGACCAGTAACCGGTTAGGGAACGAAGCGGTTTCCGGTTAAAAAACCGGAACCGTTTAACCGGTTCCCACCGGTTTGAAACCTCAAACCGGAACCGGTCCGGTTAAAAACCTTCAAAACCTTTTTTTTTTTTGTATTATATATATATATATATATATTATAGTATTTATTAGTATATTGTAGGTATATTTACATATGTTATACAAGTTTATAAGTAAAGTTTAAATATTTATCGACTAACAAAGTACGTGACATATATAAGTTATATGCTTAAGTTAACACTTAATATACGCATTATAATATACGTGTATACATATATATATTAAGTTATATGCTTAAGTTATATACTATTAACACTATATACTATATATACTTATTATAATACGTATATATATCAATATACGTAGGTTATATAACATATATATATATTATATATATATATATATATATATATATATATATATATATATATATATATACTTAATATATATTAAGTATACTATATATACTTAATATATATATATATATATATATATATTATTATATACTATATATATTATAACTTATATATATTTATAGCTTATTATTATAACTTATGTTATTTATAGCTTAATTGTTTTCTAAGTTTATAAATTCGTATATACGTATATATATATATATATATATATATATATACCTAAAATATAGTAAGAATATACTTATATATATATATATCAATATATGTATCAAGATATACTTAGGTTATATAACTTAATATATATAAATATGTTTAAGTTATATATAAGTTATATATATGTATAACTAATATATATATATATATATATATATATATATATATATATATATATATATATATATATATATATATAACTTATATATATATATATATATATATATATATATATATATTTTAGTTATATACTTATATATATGTATAACTTATATATATATATATATATATATATATATATATATATATATATATATATATATATATATATATATATATATATATAACTTTTATATATATATATATATATATATAAAATATATATATAAAATATATATATATATATATATATATATATATATATATATATATATATATATATATATGTTTAAGTTATATATATACTATATATTATAAGTATATTCTTAGTATATTTTAGTTATTTTTCAAGTATATAACTTTCTAGTTTTTAATTTAAGTATATTCTTAGTATATTTTAGGTATATTCCTAACTTTATAAAAGTAAAAATATGAACACAAGTAAATAGAAGAAAGCTCAATGAGCTATATATTTTATTCATTCTTGGATAACATTTATTTGCAAGTTGTAGTTTTTTTTTAACTTACAAATAATACATGAGTAGTATAGAAATAGTCGAATAATAAAATCACCAATTTTGAACCATTTCGTTAATTTCCTCCACATTATATTTGGTCATGAAAATATCTTCAAAGTCTTCCATTTGGTCCGGTCCAGTAGCTATCAAATCTTCAATTTCTTCCTCTTCGCCTTCCTCCGCTTCTAAGTTTTGGTTGTGTCGCTCCGATCTAATCCAATCGCGAATGCACACTAGTACTTGCAAGCTAAAGCCGGATAATGAATGTCTATGGTCTCCAATTTGCTGTCTTCCTTGGCTAAATGCGCTCTCCGAAGCCACGGTTGATACTTGAACCGTAAGGATATCTCGAGCCATTCTTGAGAGTATCGGATAACTTGCCTTGTACTTCTTCCACCATGCTAAGACGTCCAAGTCATCCAGTTCCTTGATATCTACATTTGGCTGCATCAAATAAAAGTTATATTCATCAAAGTTTGCACTAGAAGAAGAAGTTGGCTGTGAATGTAAAACTTTTAAACCCGATAAGCCCTTTTTGCTACTTTGAGAAGTAGTAGGGCGTGGAGTAACGGGTGTAGCACGTTTTTCCAAACTACAATAATGAGTAAAAAAAATTCTAAACTCATCATCAATAGCGAGTTGACAGCTAAAGATGGTTGAACTCGCTTCAATTTCTAAAAATGTATAAATTTGACCAACCAAATTTTTAGTATAAGACATTTTTAAACAAGGATTTAAAAGAGAACCCAATATAAATAAAGTTGGGATGGGAAAAAAATACTTCTTAAATTTGATTATCATTTCAAAAATAGACACTTGATAACCGGGTTTATGTTTATACTCTTGTAAAACTCTAGCTATTTCCGCTAAGTAGGCTAAAATTTCGGTTACCGTGGGATAGAATTGTCTAGAAAAAACAAGAGTTGCATTATAAAAAATTTCTAAGAGCTCAACACATTCTTTAACATCTTCCCAATGCGAAAAATTTAACCAATCTTCACTATCAGTATTATATTTGTTGTGAATTTGTTATATGGGAATCTATACCATATGCTTGTTGTAGATAATGTAAGTGTAGTTCCACCTAGTCTCAATTTCTACTTGAATTTTCCTAGGTCTAAGGTTATTTTCACACAAGTATTCTTAAAATCTCTAATTCTTCCCCTATTAGCATTACAAAAAAGAAACGCAACCGCATTTCTAACTTTTTGAATAGAATCGTCAAAATAGTCAAGACCATCTTTAACAATTAAATTTAAAATGTGACAACTACATCTCACATGAAAAATATTTTCTAGCGGAGGGTTTAATTCTCTCTTTAAAAGACCAATCGCCTTTGTATTATTAGAAGCATTATCTAAAGCAATACAAAGTGTTTTTCTATAAATGTTAAAAAATCTCATAATAGTAGACATTGAATCCGCTAAAAATTTTCCATCATGACGACCTTTTCCTTCATCATATAAAAAAGCTATAATTCTTTTTTGCATAACCAATTGTCATCAACCCAATGACATGTAATAGCAAAAAATCTAACTTGTTAAGATTAAGACCCAAATCGGTAAGACAAACAAACATTACAATTTAAAGAATTAAATACATGGCGCAAATAAAATCTATATTTTTTAAACAAATCTATAACATCGGCTCTTACAAGTACTTCTAGAATACCCTCAAATAACGGATTATAACAACGTTGAATGTAAGTAACAAACCCATACCCGATGGAAAGGAAAATGGTAAACAATCATAAGCTACCATTTTAGCTATTTCTACACGCTCTTTTTTTCTTGTCATACTTAAAATTCCTACCGGTTCGTGGGTCTATCGTCATTTGAATCCCCCCCCCCCCCCCCCCCACATTTGAACCCATTTGCTCTCCCCAAACATCCATATGTTTGGTTCTCATATGACCATTTAGTGTACCCGTTCCACCATCCTTACTACTTCCTTGCTTAAAACTAAATACTTGTCCACATAGGGTACATGTCGATTGGTTTTCCCTATTCTTAGTCATAAATTTCCAAACTTTAGCTGTTGGCTTACGAGTTCTAGGCGGTTTGTCTTGTGTATGTGATTGTGCAGGACATGTATCTCCTATGGAATTTTCGGGGGGTTGTGTTTCATCATCATCATCTAAGTCTTCATTAAAAGTGTCGGTAAAATGTTGTTGCATTGCCTCATGACCTAAAAGTGGATTACTTCCTCTAACATTAATACCTAAATTAGGTGTTTCTTCCACAAATGTTTCCTCATTAAGCCCACGCCTAACAATACCACTACTACTACCGGCACCACGTCTTAATCTTTTTGACATTATTAAATAGAATTAATTTAAATCACAATCAAATAAATCACAACAAATTAAATTGCTAGAATTAAATTGCGTAAATTAAATTGCGAAAAATAAATTGCTAGAATTAAATTGCGAAAAATAAAGATAGAGTTGGAACGAAGGTACCAAAATTGCCGGATTAATTTCCAACAAAGTGAAGGCGGCTAGAATTGCAAATCCACCAAAGTTACTTCGGATTGTTGCAAAATCACCAACTCCACCAACAATATTATAATTGCAAAATTAATAATTGAAACTATAACAAGACTTTGTAATATTTATTTGAGAGAAATATAAAGTGACTAATTATTGCAAAGTAACTATAATTGAGAGATTGAGATTTGAGAGAAAGAGAAGAGTGAATTGGTGTGAATTAAAATGAAAATGAAGAAGGGTTTATATAGGGGTAAGGGATGGGTTAAAGTGTTAAAAAAAAAAAAGTTTGGGGGGTTGGGGGCCAAAAATTAAGTATTTGACCGTTTGGCAACGACCATTTTTGCAAATGGACCGTTGCTAACCTGTCCAATTTCGCCAAAAAAAAAATTTAATTTTTTTTAATTTTTTTTTTTTTTTTTAATTTAACGGTTAAATTGGTCGGTTCGGTTTCAAAAAATGGGAATCTAAGAAAAATTAACGTTAAGGAACCGGTTAAGCGTTCTACCGTTAGGTTTTTACCGGTCCGGTTCCGGTTTTAATCTGTTCAACCGAACCGGTTGACGGGCTTATCAAAGACTACAATAGTCCTACCGTTATTCATTAAAGACCATTTAGACTATTTTATACTTGAGCAATTTTTCAAAAGAAAATTTTTAGTAGTATGCGATTATCATAAGCCATTTCATCATTTTGATTGTGGAGAAGAAATGAAGTAATTACTATTGTAATCTTACTTTACTGATAATGCGTGTCCTCTGGAATGCATCCCCTTTCCATAGTTCCAAAGATCTGTAAGCAATTACTACTACGTTTCTTTGGGTTTTGTTGGTCCCTTATGCTTTCCTCTCCACTCAAGTTATATCCAAATACAGTGTATAATTCATTGCAAATTACGCAATTGGCTATAATCCTTGAAAGTTAGCAAAATTTGGCTATTTATGTAATATTTGTTGTTTCTACTTATTTTGGACTAATTCACAGAGCACTTCAATAATTATTGTTAGAACCATTTGATCAAAGACAATATGGGACATCTTTCTCTGTCTCTGTCTTCTTTGAGACAGCTTTACGAGACTTGTATAGATAGTCCGTATTCTTTACTTTGATAAACTGGTAATCGGGATTTCTTGTTTGTTAAATGATGGACAAAGTTATCTTTTGTAAATAAGCAATTGAAGCATGGGTTTGTTTTAAATTTTTAACTTCCCATTGTTACTTAAAAACTTTGTATACTACTATATATATGGATGAGCTTGTGGGGAGAAAACGGATTATGGTTAGTACTCTTTAGTATCATTATGCATATTTTCCTTTCCTCATACCTTGTTTCTTCATGCAATTTAACTATTATTTGGTATGTTTCTGTATTCTTGTGTTGATATATGGTGCATGGACTTCTCATGTTCCAATTGCTGGATGACATAGGCAAAAATTGTGCTCAAGTGTAGTTAATCTCAAGCTGCTTGTCCTCTTAAATAAACTCATGACCCTTGTTTCACAGGCATGGCTCGAGGAACATCCTAATAATATGATAATGGCTAATTCAGAAGGCTTTCTATTCGCGGAATATTGGGAAATTTGGTTCTTGTTTGCCACTCACTTATGCTGAGAAGACATCACTGGACTTTGTAATTTTTGTTTCTGTTGAAAATAAGGGTAGCATGAGTGAGGGCCACACTTCACAAAGCAGTAGGCCTAGGAAGCCTGAGCACTACCATAAGGATGTCATGCCAGGGAGTGAGCTGTGGACTGATGGACTTATTTGTGCTTTCGAGTTTGTTAGAGGGCACAAAAAACTTGGACCAAAATCTGTTACCAAAGATTTACCACCTAATGAAATAGATAATGAAATAGTTAAAAGGCCAGCGCGTGCTTATAAAGTGGCTGAGGCTCCTTCTCAAGGAACCAACGGGGACAGTTTGCCGGATACGAGATCAAAGGAGATTTGTCCAACGGATGGCAAGATGGATAACCAAAGCTCTTCCCAACAGCATCTGGAAAGAATTGGAGGGAGCCATTGGATTCCTATTGGCTGGGCTAGGATCTCTGAACTCGTCCAAACTGTTCAAGCGGATGTTGGATGGTCCACCCAGCAGTTTGATCTCACGGATGATGAAGATGATCTCACTGTTGCGGATTTAGCCGCTCCCTACTGGGAGCGTCCAGCTGGACCTATTTGGTGGTGCCATGTGACTGCTGGTCATCCTTCTGTGGATGCATGGCTCAGTAATGCCCCGTGGTTACATCCCGCAATTAGTGTTGCTTTAAGAGATGAAGGTCGGCTGATAAGTGAAAAGATGAAACACCTCTTATATGAGGTAATCTGCTGGTTTACTGTGTTTGATTTATTTTTGTTGATCTTGACAAATTTGACATTTAGTAGTTTATTTGTTGCTTAACATGTGACAATATGTTTACATATATGTTCATGCTTTGTGTATGACACATAGAGGTCTTCCTCTTGGAAACCAACATGGGAGACATGATAACTATTTGTAATATACAAATTTACTACGTGACAATTTTGTATTTAGTATCTTGGCATTTAGTTATAAGAGCGTGATAAAAAGTGCAAAAGTTTCTACCCATGATACATTTTTGTTGCTAGTACAGATAGTCAGTAATTTGATTGTCTTAACATATTTCACTTGGTGGCTACGAAAATTGGTCTATGAATCAACAATACTCCTGTCATGAATTCTGCTTATAGAGAATGATGATGTCCCCAAGATATTTGATCATATGTGGTTGTAGATGGATAGGCCCGTGCTTCCTTAACCTCTATGAGTTCTGGCACCAATTTTATATCCCAAGGCAATCATAATGTTATCTATGGTATAAAAGTTGAAAAAAGAATACCTATCTTTTTGGGGTAGGATCACCTTATTAACAGTGTCTTGGATGGGATTCCTACATACACTATGTATCAGTATGCCTACAACAGTTGAAAGGAAATTAGACTCTATAAGGAGAAACTTTCTGTGGGATGGAAACTCAAACTGAAAAAAGACTCATCTTATCAAGTCGCAAATGGTTATTATAGAGAAGAAGGATGGTGGACTGGGGTAAGGAATCTGAAAATGAATAATAAGAGTTACTTTTTTAATGGATTTGGAGATATAGTAAGGAAAGTGATGAGATTTGGCAGCAAGTTTTGGATGCTATATATGGTGCAAAGGTAGGGTGGAACAAAATCTTTCACAATTGAAAAGTTGTGGGGAATCTGGAAGTGGTTGGTGGGATGAATTTCTACAGTTCAAGATTGGAAGTGCGAAATGGTTGGAGGATTATATTTTAGATGGACACTTCGTGTGGAAATGAGAGCTTCAAAAGCAGGTTTCCAGACTTGTTCAGCTGTGCTTTGAATAAAGAGAGTTATATTGTAGAATTTAATTCAGCAACTTGATGGAGTGTTACGTTTAGAAGAAATCTAAATGATTGGAAATAGACAGTTTTTGCCTACTACTTCAGCAACTGAATTCATGCTCAATAGAACAAGAAAGAGCAGACAGGCTAGGTTGGGTAGTAGATGCTATTTCTGCAATTCAGAGGAGGAAACAGTTGAACATCATTTTTGGCATTGCAGATTTTCAAAAATGTTGGGAACTTCTCTGTAACATAATGGGCATATATTTGATGTTACCAGAGAAAATTAGTAGCTTGTTGGAAGTGTGGCAATCTCAGGATGTTAAAAAGAGCTTAAAGCAATTGCATATGGCTGGA
This sequence comes from Lycium ferocissimum, assembly GCF_029784015.1. NCBI lineage: Eukaryota > Viridiplantae > Streptophyta > Magnoliopsida > Solanales > Solanaceae > Lycium > Lycium ferocissimum. The sequence goes on from NC_081343.1 coordinate 22,711,090, forward strand.
GAGAAACAAAGCATGCTTTGATGGGAAGAAGTTACAGATATCTAGAGTACAAAACAAATGCATTTAAAATCTGCACTTTTGGTGTTATAGCAGTATTATAGATAGGATGGAGAAGTATTTGGACTTTTTGTACTTGCTAGGAGAAAATATGTAGTGTGGATTTAAAGAGTTTGCTGCTAGGTGCTGTACTTTTTTTCTGTACCAACTTGGTACTTTTTTAATATTTACTTATAAGAAAACAGAAAGATAATCTTTGAAGCACTAGTAAAGGTGAATGATTTTGTACTTTGATAGGTGTATTGTTTGCATCTTCATTTCATCCTTGAGATTGAGAACTTACTACTCCCTCTGTCCCAATTTATGTGAAGGTGTTTGACTGGGTACGAAGTTTAAGAAGTAAAGAAAGACTTTTGAAACCTGTGGTCTAAAACAAGCCATAGATATTTGTGTGGCTATAAATCATCTCACTAAGGGTAAAATTAGAAGTTTAAAGTTAAATTGTTTCTAAATATAGAAAGGTTTCATTCTTTTTGGGACTGACTAAATGGGAAAAAGCATCACATAAATTGGGATGGAGGGAGTATTACATATGGATTATCTCAACCACCTGCTTCAGTGGTGACTATTGTAATTAGTGATTGAGTTAAATTATTTTTTTAATCATTTTAGATATTATTTTATTAACTAACTGTCCGTGGCATTCCTATCCAATTAGATTCATTCAACAGTGTTAGTTTTAACTATTGGATTTCGATAAGTAATATCCCTAATAGAATTCAAAATTTCTTTTCTGCTTCATGCCTTTTCTTCTTGTCATTGTGAATTGAGGACGTAGAGAGATAATAATCTTATTTGTATCAGCGACAACTTCATATAATAATATAAAAAGCTAAAATGTAAGGGATTGCTTCTTTCTGCTTTCAGTGATGAAATCATATTGTCATTTTAACACTAGTTGAATTTTATTAGGTCCCTGTAAGAGTGGCTGGAGGGCTATTATTTGAGCTGTTGGGGCAATCTGCTGGTGATCCATATATTAATGAAGATGACATCCCCATTGTAATTCGTTCTTGGCAAGCACAGAACTTTTTAATAACGGTTTTGCACGTGAAAGGATCAGCAACCAACCTCAATGTTTTGGGTATCACAGAAGTTCAGGTTGTCCTTTCTATGGATGCTAAAAATTTCCCTTGGTCACGACCTCATATGTTGGCGCATCTGGTCATTTTTGCTTATTCAATTGTACATTTTTCTCATTTCAACTTAATCGAACCTTTATGTTTGTGCACCGGGCTGCCCTTTAACTTGACTCTTCTAGTTTGTGGTTGCAGAAGTATTTGGATCTGACTCTTTAACATTTTTGGCTTCTTATAATCTGTTGCTTTCTTCATCATAGGAACAACTTCTTACCGGTGGCTATAATGCACCAAGGACAGTACATGAAGTCATTGCGCTTTTAGCTAACCGCCTTGCTAGGTGGGATGACAGGTAAGAAAACTGCTCTCTCATGAGAAATAGTTGAACCTTGTGATCTTATAGAACTAGTTGTAGCAGCAAAAATTTGAAGACTAACTTCTACGGACAATTTTCTGTAATGTCCCAGCGACCAATTTCAAAATAGTCTTGTGTAAGAAGAGACTCATCAAATTGTTAACGTATCAAGTATGCAAGTCACTTGCGGTACTTCCAGTTGAAGAACTAATCCTTATTCTATGATGTTCTTTAGTTTGTATTATTGTAGAAATGAATCTGTGGAAGGTGTCTGTTTGAGAAATTCAACTTAGAGGGTATGGCTTCAGAAAACCTTGAAATTTGATGGTGCAAGATTCACCTTACAAATTTTGTTATTTTCTACTCCCTTCGTCACAATTTATGTGGTGGTGTTCAGATTTCGAGAGTTAGATGAGTATTTAAATTTTGTTTTAAAAAACTTAAAGACTCTATGTCCACATTCAAAATTAAGAAGTTAGTCTCTCGAAATCTGAATTGTGACTATGAATTGGGACAGAGGGAGTAATAAATTATGAGACTAGAATTACCATTATATGCAGCTGCAAAATTGTGTGCCATAATGAGAAACTTTTCATTCAAGTAAGGTCAAATGAGAAGTTGTTAACTCTAATATGAGTGGTAAATTGCTAGGTTTTTGTCACTATATAGTGTTTCAAAATGCAGTTCGCATCTTCAGGCTCATGAAACTAGCATTTGCATGGTTGCACTCTGTTGAATATATAATTAAGTATATAAATGAGTGTTCTCTCTAACAGCTTAAGCTTTTAGATAAGATTGTCACATACTTCAACATACTCCTTCTCTGAAGGTTCAGTAGATATACTCATATACTTGATTTCAGCTAACTTGACATTTTTATACTCACTTATGCTGGTTAAAAACTTTAAAAGTTCATGTTCAGTTCACTTTCCGTCTTCGTCCTCACTCTCTATTCCGAAGAGAAGAGGAACTTCTTATACCTAGTAGCCACCTCTTTCTCTCTTGCCCCTTAGACATAAGTGGTCCAATTTCCACAACCTTCACTTGAGCAGCATCACAATGTGACGACCCTGTAAGACCACCTGATTTCACCATTGTCATAACTGCAAATATTCTGCTGGGAAGTTTGTTCCTGTTCATCGGACTTTGCCAAAAGGTACGTTTCGTTTGCGTTGTATCAGCCTGAGGACACTAGAAACTGTATTTCGATCAATATGGATGGATCTGTCCTTGTTGTTTGCTTCACGCGTACTCATACTCTCATAGGAAGTGAAGTGTTCAGTCAGTGAAACGTTTTTGAGATAATTACAAAATAGCCAGCAAATGTATAGGTTTTATATGTTTAAGTATAAATATACATATTATATACATATAATATACATAAACAGTGTATATGTTTTGTATATTTTGGCTAGCATCCGTAACTAATTTCGGCCGACGGGCCAAAAATGTAAAAAACCCAACTTTCTCTGGGGGTGTGGGGGGAGGTCAAAGTGATGGGTTACAATGATCTTCGTCACTTTGTGGTATTATATTCCTGTGGGGAAAAAGTCGATGGTGTTGCTGTAGTGGATGTGCGACGGCAGAGCAGTCATGTCATTTTTGGTGGATATTTAAGTGTACGTTCAGTCTTCTCCCAATAATTTTAGCAAACTACAGTAAGAACTTGTTTATTTGACAGAGAACTAATGGAAGGGTCTTTAAATGCAAGTTTTCCAGAATTTTGGATGATTAACTGCTGTATAAGGGTTCTAAGCATCAGAATGAAGAAAATCCTTGACACCATAGAGTGACTTATCCTAAATCTAATCCTTGTTTGTGCTAATGCATGTGAAGATTGTTTCGGAAATTGGTATTTGGTGCAGCAGATGAAGTGGAATTGAAGTTCGTTAACAGGTACAGGAATTTCATTTTATATTTTTTCTTCATGAAATTAAGTGATTTCTTTTTCATGTCTCATATTCTGATATAAGTAAATCTTCTTTCTTATAATAGGAGGAACAAGGAAGATCTGAGTCTCTTAGTAATAATTCTCAACCAGGAAATCAGAAGATTATCAAGACAGGTCTATTTTGCATCTTGATTAAAATTTTAACTTTCTAAAATCTTTTCTAAACCAAATAGGGAGTATCAATCATGACAACATATTGCATATTATTGGACATATCGCATAATGAGCTTTGAAGCATGCTTTTCTTTCCTTGCATCATGAAAATTCCTTCCGAGTCAAGAAATATGGCCTACTCTAGCATTTGATCTTATTGTAGATGAATTAACAATAATAGTTTTGGACTAGTCGCTCTGTCGTATTCCCTTTAGAATTCATTATAAGAAGAGGAACGTGTCATCAAGAAATCGTCACACAAAAGAGGAATTTCTGTGGTTTTCAGAATTTCTAACAACTTATTTAGTAAATTGATTCAAGTACACAAAATCCGGGTTCTTAAGCTGAATTTACTTCGAGAAGTGGACAAAATTCACTTCTGTGAAACTAGTATCAAGTCATAGCATACATGACTTAAGCTGCTTATATATCCTATGGGCTTCCATAAGATTATGTTGCCTAAAATGACCATCCGGCTTTTCCTTCAATCATATCCATTTGAAGATACTGGTTTACATTGCAGATTTTATTGCAGCTACTACAATATATTATTTATCATGTCTGTGAATTATTACTTTTCTTTCAAGTTCCCATTTGAATTAGGTGCTGGGGTTGGAACGAAGATCCCAGTTCAAGAACTAAAATTGCCTTCACCTTTTCCATCATATTATGGATCAGAACATTAAAATCCAACAAGTGCCAATTTGAAGAATCCATTTCCTGAGCAACTGTTATTGACTATCTGGGGGTTGGTGGTATTCAATATCGGTGACAGTTAAAGTTCTGTGTTTAGGCTCTTCAAGCTTTTATCTTGGGTAGCATTTACGGGATTTTAAGTTTTTCAGGACTTTTTAATCTCGAGCTGACAATCACTATCCTGAGAGTGTGCTACTCGCTGATACATATAAAGTATTAACATTATAATCCTGTAACACCTTGATGTTGGGCGTCAATTGATATCAGTTCAAAATGCAATATTTATTCACCATAGCATGCTTTCCAAATTCCAATATTGAAAACGTCAATAGGCCATTTATCCTTGTCTTTGTAATGCTTTGTTGAGTGTTCAAGTCAGAGAACTTGGTCTGTTCTTGAGTGACGCTGCTCATATAGTGTAAACGCAGGTTATCAGAGTGAAATGGTCTCTTCATGCTAGGGAAGAGATTATTTTTGAACTTGTTCAGCATTTGAGAGGAAATACAACTAGAATTCTACTTGAAGGAATAAGAAAGAGTACGAGGCAAATGATTGAAGAGCAAGAAGCAGTTCGTGGACGCTTATTTACTATTCAAGATGTCATGCAGAGCAATCTCCGCGCGTGGTTGCAGGTTTGTTTGATGTTCAATACACTAGGAGGATTCAACTTCATTCTTATACCAGATGGTCAAACGTCATTTCACTAAGGCCTTTTCTTAAGAGTTTTGTCAAGATCTGATGTAATGTTTTGGCACATTTGCAGGATAGGAGCCTCAGAGTTTCTCATAATTTGGCTGTCTTTGGTGGATGTGGCCTTGTTCTTTCAATCATCACCGGTCTTTTTGGAATCAACGTGGACGGGATCCCTGGAGCTCAGAACACACCATATGCGTTCGGACTATTCTCAGTCCTCCTTGTCGTCCTAGGCAGCGTACTAATTGCTGTTGGGTTGCTATACCTCGGGTTAAAAAAGCCTATCAGTGAAGAACAGGTCGAAATTAGGAAACTCGAATTGCAGGAGTTGGTCAACATGTTCCAACATGAGGCTGAGACTCACGCGCAGGTTCATAAGCATCTCTCTCGGCAGAACTTGCCCCCTACAGCTGGTGATAAGTTGATTGATGATGCAAATTATGTTCTCATCGAATGACTTCAACAGCCCTCGAAATAGTAGGATAATCAAGACATCAATGGTCAAGGACTTTTAGCGTACAACTGTATTGGTGCCTATTTACTTGTAAAAGATCTTTCAAATTCTTCTTGTAAATCATCTGAGTTACTACCAATAAGCAGTTTTTCTTCCTACATTGTACTTGTCTTTTCTAGCGCTTCTCCATCAAGGTACCTTATGGATTATGGCTCTCTGACTCTAGAGCCGATTAATCTTTAATTTCTTGAGTGACCTTTAATTAAACCAGACAAGAAGATGAATGAGCAATTCTAGCTCAAATTGATAAGTTTTTATTGTCACATGTATTCGCATAAAAGAGTGGGTAAAAGAAAAGAGAAAACAAAAGAAAAACGTTCAAATACAAGTTAATGCCTTGAATGCTAGCCCTGGGTCCGGGAAAGCTTCGAAAAAGTTCACCAATTTTCAAGAAGTTTAGGCATCCGCATGTAACGGACACATTCAAAGAGTGCAAACTCGAATAAAAATAAAGAGAGAAGGAAAATTGACATTAAACTAATAATCTTAATAATATTTTTAAGTTATAATTAAATAATAGATCCCCGACAACGGCATCAAAATTTGGTCACGCCCAACTCTAGCCCTTAAAAAGGATAAGTCGCTGCAAATATTTTCGGTTCAAGAGAGTTGAATCCCACAAAGAAATATTTCCAGTTATAACCCTTCACTATCACCATTAAAACTAATTCATCAAACTTTTTCGAATTATAACATTGTGATTCTTGTCATGAACTAATACAACAATAACAACAACAACAACAATATATCCAGTGAAATTCCACAGCATGTGGTCTGGGGAGGATAAAGTGTACGCAAACCTTACCCCTACCTTGGGAGGTAGGGAGGTTGTTTCCGAAAGATCCTCGGCTCTTGTTGTAAACTAATGAACTAACAAATAATACAAAATAGTAAATTTATCAAATAAAGAAAATGAACTACTTTTGAGAATAAAAATTCTAGGATAGTGACTTTCCCAATTATCTAAATGAATACTCAACATGTTTACTATAATTCCTCCAAACTGTTTCCTGCTGATCCAGAGTCTTTACTTACCGCAATTATCTTTCGATCAAATGCAGTAAATGTCTAGAGTTATGCTCACAAAATATCTCTAGCTAGCAATTCAAACTACTCATAGGATCGCATTAAAGCTTCGTTATTTTTAAATCCAAGCAATTAATCTCTTAAGTTCTTACAAGTGACGTTTTCTGACAACAACCTAAACCTCTAATCTTTCTCAAGTAATACAAGATATAATCACACTGTAAATTGAGGGGCCTTCAATTAGCAACAAGCAAAACATAGTGTCAGACCAATTTACCCCTAGTCGTGATGACACTCGACTAACTCTAAGTCAGGAAAACCAAGCATAAAACCACTTAAACCAAATATCAAAATACGCAGAAGCTGTCACGACCCAACTAAAGGGCCATGACGGGTACCCGGAGTTAACCTACTGAGCACCACTAAACCTGCTCATCATCATATTCAACCTGGATCAACACAATTCTCAAGCAAAGCTAACTATGAAACGATCTTCGATTACTCCTCAAAATATACATATATGTACAAGCCCACGAGGCTACAAAATGATATACATGATATACACTAAGGAATACATGAGACATCTACCACCCACACATATGTATCTACGAGCCTCTAACTGGAGTACCGAAATCATAAGGATGGGACAGGACCCGCCCACTAGTGGTGACTGCCCGGCCAACTAGGAACGGTGTTATCCATAAGCCGACCACTTATGCCCAGCGTAGTGGTGTCTGCTCGGCCAACAAGGCATGGTGTAATCATACATATACATAACATAAAGCATGCATGAGAGCTCAAGTAAAAGCTATAACTCTATCGGAGTGATGTAAGGTCGGTACCCTCCAATTATATTTCGAAACAATCATCGTCACCGTGTCTCACCTTGAAGGGACTAGTATCATGATTTGAGATGGCCAAATAACATCGAGGAAATTATGAAACGAGGTCATTAAGCTCATAATAGCATCAATCCATAAACTTTGGAACCTCTAGAAATAGAATCATCATCATCATCATTATCATAAGACATATCTCATTTCCTTCTTGTAAGAAGCTCTTAATAATCTTAGACTTTCCATTTTTGGAATGTAAGAAGGTCATGAGAACATATATAGGAGATGGTGATATAAGAGTCATGCATTTAAAAGAAAGGGCTAGCCTTACATACCTTTTATATCTCCTTAACGATTAAACGTTCTCCTTCCAAGCTCACAACTCTACATTCAAGAGAATTCGTACTAAGATTAGATAAGTGAAGAAACGCTTAAGTTTAAGCTAAAGCGATTAAAAGCTAACGAAAAATTAGGTAGCATTTCCTTTGTTTTGGCAGCTTTTTCCATATACTAAACAGCTCCAAAACATCAATAGCAACACCTACAATATCATAATCAATAGACTTCTTCGAGTTAAACATTGTTCAATCCTCAAAACTCCTTTTCAAAGTCATTCATAACCATAGTTACAACACAACACCATATTCATTTACATATAATACTTCTTCAACATCCTTAATATTATTCATAACAAAATTATACTCATAGCATACTTAAGAATCATGATTCAAGTTAACTTACTACTCAAAATATCATTATTCCCATATTTGGGCGCATATTCTATTTTCGTCTCTCATCCAAGTCATTCAACTTCTCAAATACTCTTAATAACATGAAATAGATGTAAAACTCACCTTTGATCATGTAAAGATGAACTTTGGATGAATATACTCCACTTGAGAGAAACCCCAACTTCAATATCAATGAAATTCTTGATTTCTATAAACCCTAGTGAGCCTCTTTGCACTTGATTCTTGGTGTTTAATCCTTGATTTCTCTTGGATTTGTGTTGATATGGTGGAGAGAATATTCTGGAGCTTTTAAGACTTGTGGAGAGGGTGGGAAATGAAAATTATGAACAAAGGTCATCCATTTATAATTGGAAATTTGAAAGTTCCAGCGAGGCGGTTTGACGACTGGGTCGACGACCCGTCGTTGTGTCGACGGTCCGTTGACCTGCGCCTGCAGATCCGAGGTTGCAGAAATATGTTGACGGTGCATCGACATGTCGACGGCCCGTCGACACTGACTGATGTCTGCAGGTCTCCTCAAATCAGTTCAGATTGCATCGATTCGATTCGTTTAACTTCCAATCCTGTAAGTTACCAGGAATACCTGCTGGTACATTTGTATACGGGGTAAGACACTTTATACCTACAAAACTCAGGCACGGGTCTCCATTCCTAAGGCATACCCGACTAGGAACCATAAGTTCTACTATGACGAAAACGAAAGGCGTAACATTCTCCCCCCCTTAGAAACATTTGTCCTTGAATGTTGGGTTCTCGGGAATTCTACAAAAATTTTATCAGAGTTTCCCCTGTAATATGGTAGTACCATCATGTCACAACAACCCAAAATAACATTGCCTCACAGGGCTACAACAACAACAGCAAGAAACATGGCCACACGCACCCTAAAAGCATTAAAAGAAAGTATTACATACCGCAGGACAATAGCATCTCATATTGAACCTCTTCTGGGGGTGGAAATAAATGCGGATATCGAGACTTCGTATCTTCTTCTGCTTCCCAAGTCAGCTCTTCTCTATTATTGTTTATCCAAAAAACCTTAACTGAAGCCACATCCTTAGTTCTGAGTTTCCGCACTTGCCTATCTAGTATGGCAATAGGTACTTCTTCATAAGTCAACTTCTCGGTAACCTGAACATCATCTACAGGCATGATTTTGGAAGGATCTCCAACACACTTACGGAGCATCGACACATGAAAAACTGGATGGACTGATTCAAGCTCTGGAGGCAGATCTAGTTCATAAGCCACTTGGCCTGCCTTGCGCACAATTTTATATGGTCTAATATATCGGGGACTAAGCTTGCCCTTCTTGCCGAATCTCATTATACCTTTCATTGGCGATACTTTTAGGAATACCCAATCATTAACTTGGAATTCCAAGTTCCGTCGACGATTGTCCGCATAAGATTTCTGATGACTCTGGGCTGTCAGCAACTAATCTCGAATAAGCTTGATCTTTTCCACTGCTTGCTGAATCAATTCTAGACCTATTAGTTGTGTCTCTCCTACTTCAAACCATCCAATTGGCGATCTACACATCCTTCCGTATAGAGCCTCATACGGGGCCATTTGGATACTGGAATGATAGCTGTTATTGTATGCGAACTTAATACGTGGCAAATGATCATCCCAATTACCTCCGAAGTCTAATACACATGCCCGCAACATATCTTCCAAGGTCTAAATAGTGCGTTCAACTTGTCCATCAGTCTGTGGATGAAATGCAGTGCTGAGTCTCACTTGAGTACCCAAACCTTCTTGAAAGGACTTCCAGAATTTGGCTATGAATTTTGCCCCTCTATCTGTGATAATGGATCTTTGGGACACTATGAAGTCGCCTTTGTTTCTCTAAGGTACATCTTTGCATAATCTTCTGTTGAGTATGTAGTTCTGACTGGTGGAAAATGAGCTGACTTCGTAAGTCTGTCAACAATTACCCATACGGAATCATACTTACGCCGAGAACGAGGCAAGCCTACAATAAAATCCATGTTGAGCACTTCCCATTTCCAGGTTGGAATTTCCATAGCTTGCAACAATCCTCCTGGCTTTTGATGCTCAATTTTCACTTGTTGGCAATTTGGGCACTGAGCTACAAACTTTGCTATATCCTTCTTCATTCCATCCAACCAATACATTGACTTGAGATCATGGTACATCTTTGTCGCTCCTAGATGGACGGAATAACGGGAGTAATGGGCTTCTTCTAAAATCTGATGGCGTAATTCTGCAACATCTGGAACACATAGCCTGCTTCAGTACCCGCGAACCCCATCTGCAAAAATCCCAAATGGTGACTTCTCTTTCTGAGGAAGTGTATCTCTGTAGTGACTCAACCTGGGATCTTCATATTGGCACCTTTTCACTTCCATGTCTAAGGATGAAACAGCTGGGTTATAAACAGTAACTCCGGCATTTCCCGAGTCCATTAAGTGGACTCCTAAGCTAGCCGGCTGATGAAGCTCACAGACTAGTTCTTTCTTCTCCTGCTGAACATCACATAGACTACCCATTGATTTATGGCTGAGAGCATCGGCCACCACATTTTCCTTTTTGGGATGATATAGAATACTCACATCATAGTCTGTCAATAGCTCTAACCATCGCCTTTGCCGCAGATTCAACTCCTTCTGCTTGAAAATATACTGGAGGCTCTTGTGAACTATGTAAATATCAACATGAACACCATACAAATAGTGTCTCCACATCTTTTGTGCCTAAATAACCGCAGCTAACTCTATATCATGGATCGGATAATTCTTCTTATGTTTTCGCAATTGCCTGGAAGCATAGGCAATAACCTTACCGTGTTGCATCAACACGCAGCCCAACCCAACATCGGAGGTATCACAATAAATGACATAACCTTCTGACCCTTCTGGAAGTGTCAGGACTGGGGCTGAAGTCAATCTATCTTTCAATGCTTGGAAACTGTGCTTATAAGCATCGGTCCATCGAAATTTTGCTAATTTTTGGGTTAGCTTCGTCAATGGTCTTTGAAATAGAAAAGAATCCTTCCACAAATCTTCTATAATAACCTACTAGCCCCAAAAAGCTACGAATTTTTGTCGGTGTTGTAGGCCTTGGCCAAGTCTTCACAGCCTCAATTTTCTGAGTATCTACTCGGATGCCGTCAACTGAGATAATATGGCCCAGTAAAGTTACAGATTCGAGGTTACAAAAACATGTTGACGGTGTGTAATGATGGTGTGTCGACATGTCAACGGCCCGTCGATGCTAACTAATGTCTGCAGATCTCCCCAAATTAGTTCAGATTGCGTCGATTCGATTCGTTCAACTTCTAATCCTGTAAGTTACCAGGAATACCTGCTGGTACATTTGTACACGGGATAAGACACTTTCTATCTCCAAAACTCGGGCACGGGTCTCCATTCCTAAGGTATACCTGACTAGGAACCATAAGTTCTACTATGACGAAAATGAGAGGCACAACAGAAGCATAATTCATGTCTCAACAGGATAAAAATATCACAAAAATGTAGCAAATAGGGCGGAAGGTATAAAATCCCAAAACCAACCATAATACTGGATTTGAACCTTTACCAAAGGTTTAGAAGATCTCTTTCCTATCCATTAGACAGTGGACGCTTTTCATTCTAGTTTTTTCGTATTTTCACTTTTTTAAAGAAAATAAACATAAAGAATCAGATGTGAAAGAATTTTTGAAGTTGTATATTCAATGATGTCCTATTACTAATTAATTTAATTTAATTTAATGAATAGATTAAAATATTTAGAATAAAACAGCTTCCAAGACCAAGTATCACATTGTCATGAGCAAACTTGAATGAACATACAACTGTCAACTGATACAAGTCTGACCAAGGAAATGATATAGCATAAGTAAAGAAAGAATCTATGGAGACTACGAAGAAAAGCAGGTGGCTCACCACAAAGCTGAATCTACTATGTTAGAACTCACTCACGCACTGTGCTGAAACTGGAATCCAAACGTGTTACACCTCGGAAAATTCCCCGTTAGCGTACAGTGAATGGACTTACGAAGGACATGACGTATTCGAGGTTTGGGATAAGCAAGAGATAGTAATTGATGTTGTTAATTAAGATTTCCAAAGACATTTGGGTTAAGGAAAGAAAGTTGTTAAGAGGAGCGAGCCATATGTTGAGTATCGGATAAGAATTACGAGTATTAAGTTAATGACGTCTTAATGACCCTTTGGGAAAGAGTTATCACGTCCCTTAGAATGGTATTGAAGTAAGGAACAAGTGTTAAGAAGGTTCCATAAGGATCGGAAATCAAACGAGTCGACGAGACAGCTTTCGGAAAACTGGGTAGACATACGGCCAGACATACTGGCCGTATCTACGGACCGTATGTCCAGCCGTAGATCCAGCCCAGCATGCCATGATTCACTGGACCAGATATACGGTCCAACATACGATCAGTAGATTTTATACGGACCGTATGTTGGTCCGTATATTTCCATCGGGGCTGAACTTAGTTTTATATAAGGAACCTTTCCTTTTCATTTCATTTATTTCACACTTCACCCCCACATCATAAGAAACCTCTAGAGAGTTCCAAACATCTCATCCATGAGAAATCACTAGAAATCAAGGATCAACAACAAGAAATCAAGAGAATCAAGTGAAGGAAACCCATTAAAAGTCATCCAAACCAAGAAAACCCAAGAGAGATGAAATAGGGTTTTGGTGGAAAAGGTGTAATATCATCCAAAGATTGTTCCTCTATTATTTAAGGTAAGTTTCATGACCTTTACATGCTATTTGAAGTATTACTAAGTTAAGACTCATGGATTGTAGAAGTGTATAACAAATGGGTCATCAAATGTGTGAATAGTGTTGCTAGTATGTGATAGTTGAATTGAATCATGGAAATGGATATGTTGATGTTATAAATGTGTTATAAATGACCTATAGAACATGAAATAAGTATTGGATATGAAAGAATAAGGCGATGGACTTTAGTCATGAATATGGAGCATTGAAGTAGAAATGTGAAATACGAATCATACGAATGAATGACGATTGTTGTTAAGGATATTGTGATTGTCATTATGTATGTTGGGAGTTGATATGAAATATGGCGGAAAGTAGTATAAACAAAGGAAATGCTGCTCAAATTTCTATAGCTCTAGTAAGTACGTTTTCATGATTAGTTAGCTAATGACGATACGAATTCTCTTGAAGGTATAAGCAAGTGCATTAAAGGAGAACGAGCAAGCGATAGAATAGCTAAACGACAAAGGTATGTGAGGCTTAGCCCTTTCTTTCTAAGGCATGAGTCCTATGGCATGAATTCCTCTTTTACTATGAATGTTCCATCTCCAAGAAAGTTAAGAGTCCTCTCTCATGAATAGCTATACGAGATAAGAGATATGAGATGAATACGATAATGATGATAGTAAGCTAAAGGCTAGAAATGCTATAGTCTATTATACGATGCTCCTACGGAGCTAATGATGTAATATACGTAATCTAGTGATATTGATCATTGTGCACACTCACCTTATGCTTGTTCCCTCAAGGTGAGGCAGAATACGTAAGAATGCTCATAACGACATCGGGGGTCCACGACCTTACGTCACCCCGATAAAGTATGATTAGCTAAGGGTCTCATGCATGTATTGTAATAAGTATATGATGTCAAGCATACCATGATGAGTTATGATAAGCATATTATGATGAGCATGATATAATGAGCATATGATGATATCACACCGTGCCCAAAGGGCCGAGCGATATCCAGGCGGGCGGCTATACACCAGCCAAATGGCATGGGCGATTTAGTGGGCGGCTTGAGACGGTACCGGACGCGGGAGGCCTGGACGCAGGCTAATGCTATGGCTAATGTTATTGATTATCACACCGTACCTATATAGTCGAGCAGCTTATACACTTATGCATATATGATATGATGATGAGTATGAAAGTAAGCTAGCATCTATTACTTCCTTTATGATTCCGTCAGTTATAGATTGCTCCTCATTAATGCCTCCTTATTTTATTGACATCTTATTATTGCTTATGCCTTACATACTCAGTACAATATTCGTGCGACGTCCTTTTCCTCGGACGCGTGTTCATGCCCACGGTAGACAGTGAGGTGATCCGGACTCATAGGAGCTAGCAACCGATTAGAGAGCACTCCATTATCCGGAGGTGCCCTAGATTATTCTTTTTGGTATATATATATATATATATATATATATATATATATATATATATATATATATATATATATATATATATATATATATATATATATGTCATGATTGGGCACGACGGGGTCTGTCCCCGTCTATATGTCTAGTACTCTAGTAGAGGCTCGTAGATACGCAGTGTGGATAGTATGGTCCCATGGCTTCTATGTATATGCATGTATATTGTTATTTTGATAGCCGGAGGGCTTATGTTTATAAAAGCAAATACTTTTCAGAAAATGACAGTTTTATACGATTATGAGCATATAAAATGAGTAATAGCAGATGAGCAGTAGAGTGAGTGGTGTTCGGTGGTTAGCCCCGGACACCCGTCGCGGCCCGTAGTTCGGGTCGTGACAAAACGTTCACAAAAGTACAACAAGTGTAATATAAGTTCGAAAGTCAACATATACCTAGTCAGTCTCACTGACCGCTCTCAACAACGTACCGACGAAATTTACTTAAAAGTCGAGTCTTACCATCACATATGTAGTTCATATAGAGTGCGGAGGAAAGAAAGCAATAGAAATTAATAGAGGCAAGAATGTAGCAGATAATCAATAATTAAGCAACCATCAGATTTGAAGTCGATCAAATAAACAGATTCATATAAAGATAATGAGATAATGTAAATAACAATAAAGGCAATAAAATTCACATCTTTATCACATGATTCCACTTTCCAATTCATTTCTCAACTTTGCTTTAACAACCAACGTGCACACTACATAGGAGTACCGAGTCAGTAATTCATGATGGGCGGATCCAAATCTATATGTCCACATAATCATTTATATTATCTCACTAGCTCTTATGGCCTTCACATGTTACTTTCTCAATCTGGCTCAATAGCCTCTCATCCTTGCATCAATCTGGACTCATATGATCATATATCATCTCATTAGCCGAAACTCCCACGGTCCCCACAACAATTCAACATCGGATTCACACATCCCCAATACTCGTATCTCGTACTGCGTAACAATAACACAGATAAGGAGAAACACAGTATAAGGCACATAAATGCGAAAAAATGAATATCAACAGATACATAGCTAGAACATGATTTTCTAGCATCTAACAAGTCTGAATTCATAACGAGGCATAAATATCATGCTCAATTCATCAAAATATGAATATACAATACATAAAATCTAGCATTTCAAGTATGTTTCTTTAACACCCGATAGTCGTATCTAAACTCGTCATAATATGTATATGCTATCTGTTACGTCTCGGTTGCATTATGAGTAGACTAGCATAAGCCTAAAGTGGACAGAAAACCCTTGTGAGGTTAAGGAGAGTAACTTTAAGTGCATACCTGTTACACCTCAGAAATTTTTTCGTTAACGTACAGTGAATAGGCCAATGAAGGGCATGATATATACGACGTTTTGATAAGCAAGAAATAGAAATTGATGGTCCTAATTAAGATTTCCAAAGACATTCGAGTTAAAGAGAGAAAGTTGTCAAGGAAAGCGAGTTATAAGTTGTGTATCGGGCAAAGTTACGAGTATCGAGTTAATGATGTTTTAATAATGTTTTGGAGAAGAGTTATAATGTCCCCTAGATTGCTAATGAAGTGAAAAACAAGTGTTAAGATGGTTCCATAAGGATTGGAGATCAAACGAAATGACGGGAACAACTTCGGTGGAACTGTGAGTTCCACGACCATGTTCCACGGACAGCACCATGATCCACGGACCGTGGATGGGTTCGTGGAACTGCAAGTAGAAATGGTGGCTGGCTGGTCATGAACCACGACCAGTTCCACGGCCAACACAAGGTTCCATGGACCGTGGAACAGTCCGTGGAACTCCCGACGACTGAAATGTTCCAAGTCTTTAAATGTAATCTCCACTTCATTTATTTCATTTCTACCAACTTCTTCCACCTCTTAAGACCTCTAGAACCTTCCATATATTTCATCCACAAGAAAACCAAGGAAATCAAAGATCAATAGCAAGAATTGAAGTGAATCAAGTGTATGGAACCTCACTAAAGTCATCCAACTCAAGAAATCTCAAGAAAGGTGAAATAGGGTTTTGGTGCTAAAAGAATACTTCCACTCAAGGCTTATTTCTATGTTATCTAAGGTAAGTTTCATGGTATTTTCATGATGTTTGAAGTGTTAATAAGTTGAAACACTTGGATTGTAGAAGAACATAGAAAATGGGTCATAAAATGGGTGAATAGTGCTATTGTTGAGTGGTAGTTGGAATGAATCATGAAAATGGACATGTTGAGATTATAAATACGTTTTAAATGACATGTAGGACATGGAATAAGTATTGTATGAGAAAGAACATGATAGTGAACCTTGGTCAGGATTATGGCGAATTGGAGTGATATTATGAAATGCGAATAATGTAAATGAATGACGATTGTTGTTATGATATTGTGATTGATGTTATGAATGTTGGGAGATGATGTGGAATATGGCAGAAAGTAGTATAAACAAAGGAAATGCTTCCCAATTTTCTCTAGCTTTAGTAAGTACGTTCTTATGATCGTTTAGCTAATGTTGATACGAATTCCCTTGAAGGTATAAACAAGTGCATTAAAGGAGAATGAGCAAGCAATAGAATAACTAAACGACAAAGGTATGTAAGGCTCAACCTTTCTTCCTAAGGCATGAATCTTATGCATGATTTTCCTCCTTCTTCGTGAATTTCCTACATTCCGAAAGACTAAGAGCCTATGTTCATGAATAGTCATATGAGATAAGAAATACGCTATGAGTACGATGATGAAAATGATAAGTTTAAGCCAGAAGATTCTAGAGATTACGATATGATGTAGCTACGAAGTTAATGATGTTGACTACGATCCATTGATGTTTCCCTCATGTATACTCACCTTAAGTGTAGTCCCTCCAAGGTGAGATATAACGACCTTGATTACTCCATAACGTAATCGGGGGTCCACGACCTTACGTCACCCCGACACAGCTATAGTTGCTTTCAAGTTCTAATGTATGTTTGATGGTATATGTATGATGATATTAAGTTATGACAAAGCCATGATATGTCTATGAATTGCATGATAATGATAAGTGTGTGATATGTACGATAATATGATTCCACCGCGCCTAATTGGCCGGACATGTCACCGCTAAGGTGGGCTGCTTGAGATTCCACCGTGCCTAATTGGCCGGACATGTCACCGCTACGGCGGGCTGCTATGATTCCACCGTGCCTAGAAGGCCGGACATGATCACCACTAGTGGGCTGCATATGATGGTTACCCGGACGCGGGTTAACGACATGATGATGTATGATTGATATGATGATGCATGTATGGTATGATGATGTATATGTGATATGATAAGGCATACGCTATGATAATGCACATGATATGCTTATGTATGATGTATGTAAATGAAATGTATCTATACTTAAAAGAGTACATAGGTTGTATCCTCATCTCATGACTCATGATTCCCTTATTATGTTTACTTCATTCCTGCCTTACATACTCAGTACAATGTTCGTACTGACGTCCGTTTTCTTTGGACGCTGTGTTCATGCCCACAGGTAGGCAGGGAGACGGTGTAGATCCCTATGAGTTAGTAGCTGATTTGTGAGCACTCTATTTTTCGGAGGTGCCATTGATTATTCTTTTGGTACATATATGTGTATATTCATGATTTGGGCACGACAGGGTCCTGTCCCGTCCATATGTCTAGTACTCTAGTAGAGGCTCGTAGATACGCATGTGTGGGTAGTGTGGTCTCATAGCCTTATGTATATATATATATATATATATATATACATTTTTTTTTTATGGCCGAAGAGCCTATGTTTATATAAGTAAATATGTTTCAAATGTTAATAGCTTTCTAAGACTGTGAATATATATATATATATTATGAATCAGAACAGACGAGTAGCAGAATAAGCGATGTTCGGTGGTTAGCCCCGGATACCCATCATGGCCCGTGGCCGGGTCATGACAAAAGTGGTATCAGAGCAGTTCAGTCCTAGGAAGTGTCTACGAGCCGTGTCTAGTAGAGTCTTGTTTATGGTGTGTTGCGCGCCACGCTAATAAACAAGAGGCTACAGGGCATTTAGAAAAAATGACCATCTTTCTTCTTTTGAGATCGTGCGATAGTGCCGAGTATAAGATTTAATCCTCCCTAATAGTGTGTTGTGATTTCAGAAATGCCGCCAAAAGGAAAAGCTAAAGCCGCCCAGAAGGGCAAGACTACAATGAAAAGGCGGGCAGAAAGAGAGCCGCCTATGAATGTGGATGAGGGCGAATCACACCATGAGGCTTTATCTAATGCCTCCACTACTCCTTCTATTACGGAAGAGCAAGAAGAGGCTACACCTCCAGCCCCTATGCCTCCAGTCCCTCCACCGGCTACTTCGGGTCAACAAGTGATCGAGGCCATTCATTTATTGACATAATTGGTTGCCGCCCAGGCATAACGGCAAAATGCGAGCCCAAGTGATCGGTCGTCTAGTACCAGAGCTCGCGATTTTATGAGTTTAAATCCTCCGGAATTCTTTGGGTCAAAGCCGGATGAAGACCCCCAAGGTTTTATTGATGAAATGTTGAGAACGTTGCGGATTATTCATGCTTCCGGGACCGAATCCGTGGAGTTGGCATCATATAGACTCCGAGATGTGGCGGTTCTATGGTACAATAATTGGATAGCATCGAGGCAAGAGAAGGCCCCTCCTCCCGTTTGGCAAGAATTTGTGGATGCCTTCATCCGCCATTACTTGCCACCCGAGGTCTGCCGAGCTACGGCGAATAGATTTTTAAATTTGAAGCAAGAGAACATGATCGCCCGAGAGTATAGCCTTCAATTTAATTCTTTGGCTAGGTATGCTCCGACTATGGTGGCCGATATGGGAGATCGGGTGCACAGATTTGTGAGTGGCTTAGGGCCACATTTGTTTAAATATTGTTTGACGGCCTCATTACAAGATGGGATGGATATTTCCCGTATTCAAGCCCATGCCCAAAACCTAGAAGGACAACAACCTCCGCAAAGGGGTGATCGTGATGTTGATAGAGGGTAAGGTAAAAAAGCCAGATCTATGGGCACAGGCAGTGATTATAGAGGGGGATCAAGGCAGACACATTCTAGGCACTCAGGCCAGTCAGTGGCGAGTGCACCCCCCGATTTACGGGCAGAAGATTTGATCGCTCTTTCCGTTCAGGACAGGGCCAGAGTTCGAGGACCCCAGGTTCTCAATTTGGGGGAGATTATAGTCATGGGAGACCACTGGTTCCCCAATGAAGTCAGTGCAGACAATTGCACTCAGGGCCATGTCGCCAGGGCACAGATGCTTGTTATATTTGTGGACAGACTGGGCACTTGATGCGAGATTGTCCTTCGAGGTATGGTAGAGATGGGGTTCATCCCACCAGATCAACAGCTGGTTCCTCTTCAGTGCGGCCGGCAGGATAGACTCCCCAGATTCCAGCAGGCCGAGGTAGAGGCCGAGGGGGATCATCTACTTCAGGTGCCACACAGCCCCGTTGTATGCTTTAGCGGGACGACAGGATCTCGAGTCATCCCCAGATGTGGTTACAGGTACATTGTCTGTGTTTTCTCATGATGTGTATGCATTGATAGATCCGGGATCTACGTTATCTTATATTACTCCATATGTTGCTAATCGTATTGGGGTGAAACCTGAGCCAATCAAACCTTTCGAGGTGTCTACTCCGGTTGGTGATCCCGTGATAGCTGAATAAGTGTATAAAGATTGTATAGTTGTGATATGTGATCGCCAAACCAAAGCTGATTTAGTTGAGCTGGAAATGTTAGACTTTGATGTTATTATGGGTATGGATTGGTTGGCCTCATGCTATGCTAATGTCGATTGTCGAATGAAAGTAGTTCGATTTCAATTTTCGGGAGAGCCCATGCTTGAATGGAAAGGTAATACGGCAACTCCAAGGGGTAGGTTTATTTCCTACCTTAAGGCAAGAAAGATGATAGCTAAGGGCTATATTTATCATCTAGTCCGAGTTCATGATACGGAAGTAAAGTCATCAACTTTCCAATCTATTCTGGTAGTGAATGAATATCCGGATGTGTTTCCAGATGAACTTCCAGGCCTTCCTCCAGAAAGAGAAATTGAGTTTTCTATTGATGTGTTGCCGGATATCGAGCCCATTTCTATTCCTCCTTACCGAATGGCTCCGGCAGAATTGAAGGAGCTAAAGCCACAGTTGAAAGATTTGCTCGAGAAGGGGTTTATTAGACCCAGTTCATCACCGTGGGGAGCACCAGTCTTATTTGTGAGAAAGAAAGATGGCTCCCTACGAATGTGCATTGACTATAGACAGTTGAATAAAGTGACGATAAAGAACAGATATCCTGTTCCGAGAATTGATGATTTATTTGATCAACTACAGGGTGCCAAGTGGTTCTCCAAAATAGACCTGAGATCAGGTTATCATCAAGTGAGAGTTAGAGAAGTAGATATTCCCAAGACAACCTTCAGAACGAGATACGGCCATTATGAATTCCGAGTGGTGTCGTTTGGGCTAACTAATGCACCAGCCGTGTTCATGAATTTAATGAATAATGTATTCAGGCCTCTCTTGGATCTGTTTGTAATAGTATTTATTGATGATATTCTGGTATACTCTCGCACAGAATCAGAACATGCCGATCATTTACGTATTGTCCTTGGAATTCTTCGAACTCGGGAATTGTATGCAAAATTTTCAAAGTGCGAGTTCTGGCTAAATTCTGTGACATTTCTGGGGCATGTTATTTCAGATGATGGCATTAGAGTTGACACTCAGAAAATCGAGGCTGTGAAGACTTGGCCAAGGCCTACGACGCCTACAGAAGTTCGTAGTTTTCTGGGATTGGCAGGTTATTATAGAAGATTTGTAGAGAGCTTTTCATCTATTTCAGCCCCGTTGACGAAGCTAACCCAGAAGTCAGCTAAATTTCAGTGGAATAATGCTTGTGAGCATAGTTTCCAAAAGTTGAAGGACAGATTGACCTCAGCTCCCGTCTTAACACTCCCAGAAGGGCCAGATGGCTATGTTGTATATTGCGATGCTTTTGGTGTTGGGATAGGATGTGTATTGATGCAGCACGGTAAAGTTATTGCTTATGCTTCGAGACAGATGCGCAAACATGAGAAGAATTACCCAACGCATGATCTCGAATTAGCTGCAGTTATTCACGCATTAAAAATGTGGAGACATTACTTGTATGGCGTGCACGTTGATATCTATACAGATCACAAGAGCCTCCAATACATTTTCAAACAGAAGGAGTTGAACCTGTGGCAAAGGCGGTGGTTAGAATTATTGAAAGATTATGATGTGAATATTTTATACCACCCCGGAAAGGCAAATGTAGTAGCGGATGCGCTTAGCCGCCGATCAATGGGTAGCTTATGTGAAGTCCCCTCGGAGAAGAAAGAAATGATTCATGAACTCCACCAACTAGCTAACCTTGGATTACGTTTCATTGTTTCAGGAGACGCGAGGATTGGTATTCATAATCCCTCAGGTTCGTCCTTGAATACGGAAGTGAAGGAGCGACAGCATGAAGATCCTCAATTGAATCATTATAGAGATATGGGTCATGCAAAAGAGAAGTCCCCATTTGAAACCTCTATAGAAGGAGTTCTTAGATACCGAGGCAGGCTATGTGTTCCGGACGTCACAGAACTGCATCGCTGAATCTTAGAAGAAGCTCATTATTCTCGATATTCTATTCATCCAGGAGTAACAAAGATGTATCATGATCTTAAGTTGATGTATTGGTGGGATGGCATGAAAAGAGACATAGCAAAATTTGTAGCCCAATGTCCAAATTGCCAGCAAGTAAAGATAGAACATCAAAAGCCAGGGGGATTATTGCAAGCAATGGAAATTCCTACTTGGAAATGGGAAGTGATCAATATGGATTTTATTGTGGGACTACCTCGTTCCCGAGGAAAGTATGATTCTATATGGGTGATTGTGGATAGATTGACGAAAGCAGCTCATTTTCTTCCAGTCAAAACCACTTACTCAGCAGAAGATTATGCGAGGTTGTATATCAAGGAAATTGTGAGACTTCATGGTATCCCGATATCCATTATTACAGATAGAGGAGCACAGTTTACAGCCAAGTTTTGGAAATCTTTCCAAGAAGGTCTAGGTACTCAAGTAAGGCTCAGCACGACATTTCATTCGCAAATCGATGGACAAGCCGAGCGTACCATTCAGACTTTGGAGGATATGCTAAGGGCATGTGTTTTAGATTTTGGTGGTAGTTGGGATGACCACTTACCCCTAATCGAATTTGCCTATAATAATAGCTATCATTCCAGTATCTAAATGGCTCCGTATGAAGTTATACGGAAGGAAGTGCAGATCTCTAATTGGATGGTTTGAAGTCGGAGAAGTGCAATTAATAGGCCCCTGATTCAACAAGCGGTAGAAAAAGTCCAGATGATCCGAGATCGATTGTTGACAGCCCAAAGTCGCCAAAAGTCTTATGTGGATAACCGCCGGCGAGAGCTAGAATTTTAGGTCAACGATTGGGTGTTCTTGAAGGTATCACTAATGAAAGAGGTTATGAGATTTGATAAGAAAGGGAAGTTAAGTCCTCGATATATTGGACCCTATAAGATTATCCGCAAGGTGGGTCATGTAGCTTATGAACTAGACTTGCCTTCAGAGCTTGAATTAGTTCATCCAGTATTCCATGTCTCAATGCTCCGCAAATGTGTTGGAGATCCCACAAGGATTGTGCCAGTCGATGATGTTTAGATTACCGAAAAGCTAACTTATGAAGAAGTGCCTATTGCCATACTAGACAGGCAAGTACGAAAACTTCGGAATAAGGAAGTAGCCTCAATCAAAGTCTTATGGCGAAATAACAACCGAGAGGAGATGACTTGGGAAGCGGAGGAGAAGATGAAATCCGCATACCCGCATTTATTTCAGCCCCCGGAAGAGATCTATGATGTGGCAACGAGATTATAAGGTATGTATACTTTTCTTTTATAGGTCGTGTGTGGCCAATCTATATCGCTATTGTGTTATGGCCCTGTGAGGCAATGATATTATAGGTTGTTGTGACAGGATGGTAGTGCCATATTACAGGGGAGACTCTGGCGAAATATTTCTAGAATTCCTAATGACTTAACATTCGAGGACGAATGTTCCAAAAGAGGGGAAGAATGTTACACCTCGGAAAATTTTTCGTTAATGTACAGTGAATAGGCCAATGAAGGGCATGATATATATGACGTTTTGATAAGCAAGAAATAGCAATTGATGGTCCTAATTAATATTTCCAAAGACATTCGAGTTAAAGAAATAAAGTTGTCAAGGAAAGCGAGTTATAAGTTGTGTATCGGGCAAAATTACGAGTAGCGAGTTAATGATCTTTTAATAATGTTTTGGAGAAGAGTTATAACGTCCCTTAGATTGATAATGAAGTGATAAACAAGTGTTAAGAAGGTTCCATAAGGATTGGAGATCAAACGAAACGACGGGAACAACTTCGGTGGAACTGTGAGTTCCACGACCATGTTCCACGGACAGCAGCATGATCCATGGACCGTGGATGGGTCCATGGAACTGCCAGTAGAAATGGTGGCTGGCTGGTCATGAACCACGACCAGTTCCACGGCCAACACAAGGTTCCACGGACCGTGGAACAGTCCGTGGGACTCCCAATGACTGAAATGTTCTAAGTCTTTAAATGTAATCTCCACTTCATTTATTTCATTTCCACCAACTTCTTCCACCTCTCAAAACCTCTAGAACCTTCCATATATTTCATCCACAAGAAAACCAAGGAAATCAAAGATCAATAGCAAGAATTGAAGTGAATCAAGTGTATGGAACCTCACTAAAGTCATCCAACTCAAGAAATCTCAAGAAAGGTGAAATAGGGATTTTGGTGCTAAAAGAATATTCCATTCAAGGCTTATTTCTCCATTATCTAAGGTAAGTTTCATGGCATTTTCATGTTTTTGAAGTGTTAATAAGTTGAAACACTTGGATTGTAGAAGAATATAGAAAATGGGTCATAAAATGGGTGAATAGTGCTATTGTTGAGTGGTAGTTGGAATGAATCATGAAAATGGACATGTTGAGATTATAAATACGTTATAAATGACATTTAGAACATGGAATAAGTATTGTATGTGAAAGAACAAGATAGTGAACTTTGGTCATGATTATGGAGAATTGGAGTGATATTATGAAATACGAATAATGTAAATGAATGACGATTGTTGTTACGATATTGTGATTGATGTTATGAATGTTGGGAGTTGATATGGAATATGGCGGAAAGTAGTATAAACAAAGGAAATGCTGCCCAATTTTCTCTAGCTTTAGTAAGTACGTTCTTATGATTGTTTAGCTAATGTCGATACGAATTCCCTTGAAGGTATAAACAAGTGCATTAAAGGAGAAAGAGCAAACAATAGCATAACTAAACGACAAAGGTATGTAAGGCTCAACCTTTCTTCCTAAGGCATGAATCTTATGCATGATTTTCCTCCTTCTTCGTGAATTTCCTACATTCCGAAAGACTAAGAGTCTATGTTCATGAATAGTCATATGAGATAAGAAATACGCTATGAGTACGATAATGAAAATGATAAGTTTAAGCCTAAAGATTCTAGAGATTACGATATGATGTAGCTACGAAGTTAATGATGTTGACTACGATCCATTGATGTTTACCTCATGTACACTCACCTTAAAATGTAGTCCCTCCAAGGTGAGATATAACGACTATGATTACTCCATAACGTAATCGGGGTCCCACGACCTTACGTCACCCCGACACAGCTATAGTTACTTTCAAGTTCTAATGTATGTTTGATGGTATATGTATGATGATATTAAGTTATGACAAAGCCATGATATGTCTATGAAATGAATGATAATGATAAGTGTATGATATGTACGATAATATGATTCCACCGCGCCTAATTGGCCGGACATGTCACCGCTAAGGCGGGCTGCTTGAGATTTCACCGTGCCTAATTGGGCGGACATGTCACCGCTACGGCAGGCTACTATGATTCCACCGTGCCTAGAAGGCCGGACATGATCACCACTAGTGGGCTGCATATGATGGTTACCCGGACGCGGGTTAATGACATGATGATGTATGATTGATATGATGATGCATGTATGGTATGATGATATATAT
The DNA here is from genome assembly GCF_029784015.1 of Lycium ferocissimum. Taxonomy (NCBI): domain Eukaryota; kingdom Viridiplantae; phylum Streptophyta; class Magnoliopsida; order Solanales; family Solanaceae; genus Lycium; species Lycium ferocissimum. The sequence goes on from NC_081343.1 coordinate 22,736,572, forward strand.
GTGATATGATAAGGCATACGCTATGATAATGCACATGATATGCTTATGTATGATGTATGTAAATGAAATGTATCTATACTTAAAAGAGTACACGGGTTGTATCCTCATCTCATGACTCATGATTCCTTTATTATGTTTACTTTCATTCTTGTCTTACATACTCGGTACAATGTTCGTACTCGACGTCCGTTTTCTTTGGACGTTGTGTTCATACCCGAGTGGCAGGGAGACGGTGCAGATCCATAGGAGCTAGTAGCTGATTTGTGAGCACTCCATTTTCCGGAGGTGCCATTGATTATTCTTTTGGTACATATATGTATATATTCATGATTTGGGCACGACGGGGTCCTGTCCCGTCCATATGTCTAGTACTCTAGTAGAGGCTCGTAGATACGTATGTGTGTGTATTGTGGTCTCATAACCTTATGTCTATATATATATATATTTTGATGGCCGAAGAGCCTATGTTTATATAAGTAAATATGTTTCAAATATTGTAATATATATATATATATATATATATATATATATATATATATATATATATATATATTATGAATGAGAACGGACGAGTAGCAGAATGAGTGGTGTTCAGGGGTTAGCCTCGGATACCCGTCATGGCCCGTAGCCGGGTCGTGACAATACTATAACATTTAGAAGTCAAATGAGTCGGTGGAGTTATGTTCGTCGAAGGAAGTAGAATGTGAGTCATGTTTGGGAAGATTTCGCAAGGATTGAGTAATACTTGTTTAGTAATGACTTGAGGAGGAGCTATAGGGCCCCTTATATGGTTAAGGAAGTGTTACACAAGTGCCAAGAGGGTTCATAAGGATTGGAAGTCAAACGAATCAAAACGAGCAACTTATTGGATTGGGACAATTTGACGGACCGTAGAAAATTTGACGGCCCATCAAATAGTGGGGCACCACCGTGAAGCAGTCACAGTGAGCCATGTTTGGCTGGGCAGTTTAACGGTGCACTTTACGAACCATATGAATTTTGTCGGTCCGTCAAAGTGAGCGTGGAATTGCCCGACGAGATTTTAAGTTACGCTTTATATATTTTATTTCACCTTTTTTAGATTCATAATTTCCCCAAAACAGATCCTAGGGCTCTCCAAAATCCTCTCTCCAAGTCCATAAACTAATCTAAGCCAAATCTAAGAGAATCAAGAGATTCAAGTGCTAAGAAGCTTGCTAGGGTTTGTGGAAATCAAGATTTCCTATGGTGTTGATGTTAGAGACTTTACTTTAGTGGAGTAAGTTGATCGAAGACTTGTTCTTGAGTGATTAAGGTAAAATTTTACACCTTTTACGTATGGTTAAGGTTGTTTGATTGTTATACCATGTGGGTGAAGGAAGAAAAGTGAAAATAGAGTTCAAGTATGAACTTGCGGATATTGTGAGCTATAAGTTAACTTGAATTGTGGTTCTTAGCATGTTATGAGTATAACCTTGTTGTGGGTGGTGCTAATGATGTTGAGGAAGTATTGTACGTAAGTATATATGGTGTTGTGTTGTGGTTATTGTTATGGGTAATCTTAAAAAGGAGTTGTTGGGATTGAATGAAGCCTAACTTGAATGAAGTCTCTTGATTATGGTATTGTTAATAATGTTATTATTGTTTGGGAGTTGTTTTGGAATTTTGTAGAAGTAGATAAAATAGGGGAAATGCTGCCCAATTTTCGATATCTTACGAATTATACTAGTTTGAACTTTAAGTGTTACATCCCGTCCTTTTGCATAATCAAAAAAAAATCAAAATAATTGTGAATTATGAGAAAGGAGGTTATGTTTGAAATTTTCTTAGTATGTGTATGTCGGTTATGAAATTTGAACGGGAAAACCTTTGGAGAAGGCCTAAGGGCAAAATGGGAATTTTGAAAATTTGTTTCGGGAATTGCAAAATATAATTCATGAAGAATTGGGCTCAAAAAAAAAATAAGAAAATTGAGGCCCAAAGACTTAAGGTGGCCGACCAAGCCTACCATGAAATGGCCCAAACCCATTAAATTAGCATGTGTTGGTCATGTGCCTCAATTATATTATATATGCAAGACTTGTCTAGAATTTTCAAGAAAACAAAACAAAGCAAATCAAGAAAAAGAAAGAGAGAGCAATTCGGCTAGAAGAGAAAAAAAAAAGAAGAGAAGGAAAAAATTCTTGGAGCCTAATCCTTGGTTCAAAAATTCAAATTCTTGTGGGATTATTGCTAAGCTCAAGGTGCTCTACAAGTTAGTATAATTTTCAAGTCAAGGGAGTGGTTGTCTTGGCAAGGAGAAGAAATTTGGAAAGGTAAGAATTCTAATGTTTATGTTGGGAAATTATATATGTGTTGTAGTATAGGTAGAGTATATGAGAATTTTGGAAGTGTTGCATGCATGTTGGCCGTGTAGTGTGTGTTTGTGTGTTGGCGTGGCCATGGTGGTTGTGTGAAGGGAATTGTTAAACTTGTAAGTATGTTGATTGTGTGTTGGCCGTGGCCATGTTGAAATAAATTGGATTGAAGTTGGAAGTTGTAGTATGTGGCCGTGTGGTGTTTGGTAGCAAATGGAATTGAATTAAATTATTTAGTATATCAATTGTGTTGTTGAAGTCGTGTGATGAAGATGGAAGAATAATGATGTAAGTTTGTATGAAAATGGAATGTGGAAGTTTATGTTGATTTAGTATGAATTTATGAAATGATGGGAATGAAGTGTTTAAAGTGTAAAATGTGATTAAGTTGATGAATTTGGATGATGGAAAGGTATTATGAACTTGTATGTTAAAAATTGGGAGAATTGGATAAATTGTGGTTTTTGTGGAAAGTATGCATGCTTTGTATATTTTATGTATATTTTGTATATGCGTGGTAGAAATGTTATGACATGTTTCCGAATGGAATTGTAATGATTTTGATTAATATGTTGAGATTGAATTGGGAATATGAAGTTGGAAACGGAAGTTATGACATTATGTTGGAAAGATGACCAAATAGGTCATATTGCGTTTTATTGTGTTTGTTGGTGTTGTTGTTGGCTTGTTGTTGGTTATTCGAGCGAGCTAAGTCTCGGGGATGTCATAATTATAGGGGAGGTCTTGCGCCGAAATTTCGGTAGCCAAATTCCTAACCAAAGTTGAAATGTTAACTTGCATGAATAGTAGCGGTAAAGATGACCATTTGCGGTTTTGGACGAAACGGGAATTGAGATTGGACGAGCGTAAGGCACAATCAAGGTATGTAAAGCCTTCCTTATCTTTCTTTGGCATGTTCGAGTCTAACGGGCTTGAAAGCGAGCCTCGATTGTACTTCTGCTTCTTGGAATTCGAGATTGAAAACGACCCAAAATCGTTCGGTAAAGATTGAACCTATTTCTTCACAGATTGTCATCAAAATGATTTATACGTACGAAACCTTTCCAAATGGACTTGGGTTGCCCCAAACGCTTATAAATGATTTTATAAAGTCTATGATCCGTGACTTATGACCGCCGCCTCGATTTGACCCGAGGTGGGCCCATAGAATCCGAGACCTCTTATTATGATTCTAATTAATTTATTTCTATACAATGTTTAAAGAAATCTTTTGATGATCGTACCGTTGTCGAACAAGGAATATGATGAGTTTATGATATGTCTTGACATGAGTTATGATCCTAAAAATATGATCTGAAGTAAGAAATCGTGCCATCCCCAAAAAGGGCATACATATACCTATACGAGCATCGTCCGATTTCCTTGAAATGATATGTCATTTGTATTGTTCCGTTTGCTCAAGAACGATCATTTTGAATCTTTTGTAAGCCCTATGATATATTTGTTACGTACGAATAGTCTCAAAAACTCGATTTGACGTAATCCGTCATGGCATCCGAAAGGTACGTATTATGACTATTTATGTGATTGGTACGTTGGTACGGACTTGTATGCATATGTTTACGCACTACTCTGTTCGTGCAAGCTATGATATGTCTTTTCACCGAGCCGGGCCGGGGACATGTTCTCGCGCGCGCTTCTCGCATTATTCGCGAGTCCCTCTTACTTGCGGGCCGGGACACGTTATTTGTATATGATTATGATATGATGATACGGGGATGGCGGCCGGACGGCACATGATTATTATTCACGAGACCCGCGATGAGGTCGGGACACGTTATGTATACATGATATATGATTTGATAGATATGATTCCATATTACCGAGTCCCTTAATAAGGGCCGGGACACGTCATCTGCACATATGGTACATGATTCCGTTATGCATGACTTTACTTACCGAGTCCCTTATCCGAGGGCCGGGACACGATACATGTTCGCATGATATTATATGATCTGATATGCATTATGTCTTCGAGGTCTCGGACACGGTGTTACTTTTTGTACTTGATTCTAATTACCGCTCCGTACGGTTGTCGTACTCCGTCTTTGATCATGGTTATACTTGTTACCTTTCGCTTTACATACTCGGTACATATTCGTACCGACCCCCTTGCTTCTCGGGGTCGTGTTACATGCCCACGATGTACGGACGCACCGCGTGATACGCCACCGGTCTAGGACTTCGACCTGTTTGTTTGAGAGCTCCTTTGATCCGGAGGCCGATACTTTTGGTATATATCTTCTTCGTTGTTCATATGTTACGTGTATATATGACTATTTGGGTACGGCGGGGCCCTGTCCCGTCTTCTGATTCTGTTCGGTATGTTAGAGGCCTGCAGTCATGATTGTGGGTTGTGGGTTGTCACTGTCCGGTAGGTATGTGCGATATGCGACTTTGTCTGATATAATAGCCCTAACGAAAGCACGTACGATTTCGGTATGTATATACGTATATGTATGTTCGTGCGATGCACCTTATACGTATGAATTTATGTACATTTAAATGGAATTAGCCGGTTGGTATATCGGATCTGACAGGTAGGTACGTATGGGTGTCCAAGTAGGACACCAGTCACGGCCCACGGGGCTGGGTCGTGACATTAAGGGTGTCTTTGAAGCCTAACCTTGGTATGAACCCTCTTAAATGTAGATTTCTCGAGCTTTGGAGGTGGACGTTAAGTATTTAAGAAGACATAAAGGTATGTAAGGCTAACCCTTCTTTCTTAAGGCATGATCCCATTGTTGTATACCTTCATGTGAGTCTTCCATGATGACTTCATTCCTAGAATCGCTAAGCTCAGAGTCCTTGATACTCTTACGATATCATTGATTCCATCCTATAGTAGTTGTTCCTCTAAGGAAAGATATAGTAAAAAGGATGATGATGATATTGCTCTTACCTATGAAATTTTATATGTATGAATATGTAAAGCTATGTACAACACCGAGTCCTATATTGTCGGGTATGATATCTATTGTGCACACCACTGATCAGTTGGGTATGAATAACACCGAGTCCCATCGTGGACGGGTAAGCTTCACACCGAGTCCCATTATTGCCGGATATATTACACACTGAGTCCTATTAAGGCCGGGTATGTTATATTGATGATGCTAGTTATATATGTATGTGTATGTATATGTATGGAAGATCTCCTTTAGAGAAAGGGGTAAGTAAATGTGATGAACACCTCGAGAGGTATAAATGGCTCTTCTATATCATGTTGTCCTTCATTCTTTTATTATGTTATTGCTTATGCCTTATATACTCAGTGCATTATTCGTACTGACGTCCTTTTGTTTATGGACGCTGCGTCATGCCCGCAGGTGGATAGGGAGACAGACTTTATCCTTAGGCTGCTTATTCAGAGACTACTTAGAGAAGCTCCATTTGATTCGGAGGTGCGGTGTTGGTGCTATTCTTTTATGTATATATATATATATATATATATATATATATATATATATATATATATATATATATATGGGCATGGCGAGGGTGTTGTCCGTCTTTATGATGTCACATACTCTTTCTAGAGGCTCGTAGACAGTTGTGTATAGCTAGAGGTCTCTTAGCCTTGTCGGCTCATGTTTTGTATATCATTTTGATAGCCTTATTGGTTTGTGTGTGTGTATATATATATATATATATATATATATATATATATATATATAGTTGTTGATGCGAAATAGAAGTGCCTTAGCTCGATGGAAATGGTATTATTGATGCATAGAGATTATGAGTAGGCCATGTGGCTCACCTAGTTATAATTTTGAAAGTATGATGAGAGGTGCCCGGGTGGGTTAGTTCCGGGTGCCCCTCATGGCCATCCGGTTGGATCGTGACAAAAGTGGTATCAGAGCAGTTCCGTCCTAGGGTGTGTCTATGAGCTGTGTCTAGTAGAGTCTTGTTTATGGGTGTGTCTACGAGCTGTGTCTAGTAGAGTCTTGTTTATAGGTGTGTTGCACGCCACACTTATAAACAGGAGGCTGCGGGCATTTAGGAATGAATGACCTTCTTTCTTCATAGATCGTGTGATGGAGCCGTGATATAAGGATTTCTCTTTCCTTAATCGTGTGCTATGTATTTCAGAAATGCCTGTAAACGTAAAAGCTACGGCAGCCCAAAAGGCCAAGACAGTGGCAGGAAGTTGGGCTGAGAGAGTACCGCCCACAGATATAGAGGAGGGTGAGTTCCAGAATAAGGTTCCATCTTGGTCCTCTCACTCGTTAACTATTTCAGAGGAGTATGAGGGAGCCTCAGCCCCAGCTCCAGCGCCCTCAATTCCCCCACCATATTCTTCGGGCCAAGATGTGAAAGAGGCCATTCACTTGCTGACTCAGTTAGTCACCGCTCAGGCCCAGCGACAGGGTACATGTCATAGTGATAGGGCTGTGAGTGCTAGAGCCCGGGATTTTATTAGCCTGAACCTTCCAAAATTCTTTGGGTCAAAATCGGATGAGGATCCCCAAAGCTTTATTAATGGAATATTGAGGACACTTCGGTTAATGCATGCTTCAGACGTCGAATCGGTAGAATTGGCTTCCTATAGACTATGGGATGTTGCGGTTCATTGGTATACGGTTTGGATGTCTTCTAGGGGAGTCAATGCACCTCCCTCGGTATGGCAAGAATTTGTTGATGCTTTCCTCCGACACTACTTGCCCCCAGAGGTTCGGCGGGCTAGAGCCGACAAGTTCTTGAATCTTAGCAAAGGAAGCATGAGTGCCTTAAGAGTATAGCCTTCGCTTCAATTCTTTGGCTAGGTATGCTCCGGCCATGGTAGCAGATATAGGTGATCGAGTGCATCGGTTTGTGAGTGGCTTAGGGTCACATTTGATGGATAAGTGCTTAACTGCGTCACTTCAAGATGGTATGGACATTTCTCGCATTCAAGCCCATGACCAGAATTTGGAAGAAAGCCAACAACCGCAAAGAAGTGAGCGTGAGCATGATAGAGGTTATAGCAAGAGGGCTAGATCATCAAGTTCGATTAGTGAGTTCAAGGGAGGGAAAAGACAAGAGTTTTCTAGGCATTCAGGCAATTCCATAACTAGTATGCCTCTACAGTTTACAGGCCAGAGATTCAAAAAACCTATTCACTCCGGGCCGAGTCAGAGTTTTAAAGCTTCGGTTTCTCATTACAGGGGTGACATGGGCCAGGCAAGACCACCCCTACCATGATGTTCTTAGTGCGGGAAGTTATATTGGGGCCAGTGCCGATTTAGCTCAGATGCTTGTTATGCCTGCAGTCAGCCAAGCCATATAGTGCGTGATTGCCCCTCGAGAGGTAGTAGAGGTACAGTTCAGGCCACAGGATCGATAGCTAGGTCTTCATCATCTATATGCCCTCCAGGGCGGGGCTCACAGACACCAGCTAGTTGTGGTAGAGTAGAGGAGGAGCTCCCAGTTCTAGTGGTCCTCAGCACCGTATTTATGCACTGGCTGGGCGACAGGATCTTGAGTCCTCCCCTGATGTTGTTACAGGTATATTATCGATATTTTCTCATGATGTATATGCATTGATTGATCCAGGCTCCACATTGTCATATGTTACTCCTTTTATTGCTGGTCGATTGGTGGTAAAACCGGAGTCAATCAAACCTTTTGATGTATCTACGCCCGTTGGTGAACCAGTGATAGCTAGTCGAGTATACAAAAATTATGTAATTGTGATTTGTGATCATCGTACTATGGCTAATTTACATGAGTTGAAAATGGTGGATTTTGATGTTATCATGGGCATGGATTGGTTGGCTTCTTGCTATGCCAATGTTGATTGTAGAACAAAAATGGTTCTCTTCCAGTTTTTGGGAGAACCAGCTTTGGAATGGAAGGGAAATACAGCATCTCCGAGAGGTAGGTTTATTTCCTATCTCAAGGCAAGGAAGATGATTGCTAAGGGTTGTATTTATCATTTAGTCCGGGTTCAAGATATAGAAGCCGAATCGCCAACTCTTCAGTCTGTCCCCGTAGTGAATGAGTTTTTGGATGTATTTTCGGATGAGCTTTCAGGCCTTCCCCCGGAGTGAGAGATTGATTTTTCTATTGATGTGCTACCGGATACTAAATCCATATCTATTACTCCTTATAGGATGGCCCCCGCAAAGTTGAAAGAGTTGAAGGAACAATTGAAGGACTTGCTTGAGAAATGCTTTATTAGGCCTAGCTCTTCGCCGTAGGGAGCACCCGTGTAGTTTGTAAGGAAGAAAGATGTCTCCTTGCGAATGTGTATTGATTACAGACAACTGAATAAGGTGACGATCAAGAATAAATATGAACTTCCAAGGATTGATAATTTATTTGATCAATTGCAGGGTGCCAAGTGGTTTTCAAAGATAGACTTGAGATCCGGGTATCATCAGGTGAGAGTCAAGGAGGAAGATATTCCTAAGATGGCCTTCAGAACGAGGTATGGTCATTTCGAGTTTCGGATAATGTCATTTGGACTAACTAATGCACCGACAGTATTCATGGATTTGATGAACAATGTGTTCAGGCCTTTCCTAGATTTTTTTGTGATTGTGTTCATTGATGGTATCCTAGTATATTCTTAGTCTGAGGCAGAGCATGCAGATCATTTACGTACCGTTCTTAGAGTTCTTCAAACTCGGGAGCTATTTCCAAAATTTTCAAAGTGCGAGTTTTGGTTGAATTCAGTGACCTTTTTTGGGCATATTATTTCAGCCGATGGTATTCGGGTGGATACCCAGAAAATTGAGGCTGTGAAGACTTGGCCAAGGCTTACAACACCTATGGAGGTTCGTAGTTTTCTGGGTTTGACAAGTTATTATAGAAGATTTGTGGAAGGTTTTTCTTCTATTTCTGCACCATTGACAAAGCTAACTTAGAAGAAGCTAAATTTCAATGGATGGATGCTCGTGAACGCAGTTTTCAGGAGTTAAAGGATAGATTAACTTCGGCCCTAGTCCTGACACTTCCAGAAGGATCGGAGGGCTATATTGTCTATTGTGATGCTTCAGGCGTTGGGTTGGGATGTGTGTTGATGGAGCATGGTAAGGTGGTTGCTTATGCTTTAAGGCAATTGCGAAAACATGAGAGAAACTATCCATCCCATGATATTGAGTTAGCTGCGGTGATTCATTTATTAAAGATGTGGAGACATTATCTGTATGGTGTTCATGTTGATATTTATACGGATCATAAGAGCCTTCAGTACATTTTCAAGGAAAAAGAGTTGAGTTTACGGCAAAGGCGATGGTTGGAGTTGTTGAAAGATTATGATGTTAATATTCTATATCATCCCGAGAAGGCAAACGTTGTGGCTGATGCTCTTAGCCGTAGATCTATGGGTAGCATATATGATGTTCATCCAGAGAAAAGAGAGTTAGCTCGTGAGCCCTAGCAGTTAGCTAGTCTAGGAGTTCGGGTAATGGACTCGGGCAATATAAGAGCTACCATTCAAAATTAAGCCGTTTCTTCACTAGTAGTTGAAGTGAAAGAGTGCCGGTATGAGGATCCCATACTAGTTCGTTACAGAAATACCCTTCCTCAGAAGGAAAAGTCATCCTTTGAAATTTCTGGAGATGGACTTCTCCGATGTCGAGGCAGGTTTTGTGTTCCAGATGTTGCAGGATTACGTCATCAGATTTTGAAAGAAGCCCATTATTCCCGTTATTCTGTTCACCTCGGAGCAACGAAAATATATCATGATCTTAAATCTATCTATTGGTGGGATGGAATGAAGAAGGAAATAACGAAATTCATGGCTCAATGTCCTAACTACCAGCAGGTGAAGATTGAACATCAAAAGCCCGGTGGATTGTTGCAAGCAATGGAAATTTTGACTTGGAAATGGGAAGTGATTAATATGGACTTCATCACAAGCTTACCTCGTTCTAAGCATAAATATGATTCTATATGGGTAATTGTGGATAGACTTACAAAGACAGCTCATTTCCTACCAATCAGAACTATATACGTAGCTGAAGATTATGCAAAGCTTTACATTAAAGAGATAGTACGATTCCATGGTGTCCGATTCTATGGTGTCCCAGTAGCTATTATTTCCGATAGAGGGACACAGTTTACAGCCAATTTCTTGAAGTATTTTCAAGAAGGTTTGGGAACTCAGATGAGTCTTAGTACAACATTTCATCCGCAGACTGATGGACAAGCTGAGCGTACCATCCAGACTCTCGAGGATATGCTACGGGCATGTGTGTTGGATTTTGGAGGTAGTTGGGATGATCACTTGCCGCTTATTGAGTTTTCTTATAACAACAGTTATCATTCCAGCATCCAAATGGCCCCGTATGAGGCTTTATATGGGCGCAAGTACAGATCGCCAATTGGGTGGTTCGAAGTGGGAGAAACTAAACTAATAGGGCTAGACTTGATCCCAAAGCCATAGAAAAGGTCAAGCTTATACAGGATTGATTATTAATAGCTCAGAGCCGTCAGAAATCCTATGCAGATAATCAATGACGAGACTTAGAGTTCTAAGTAAAGGACTGGGTATTCTTGAAAGTGTCGCCAATGAAGGGCGTCATGAGGTTTGGCAACAAGGGCAAGCTTAGTCCTAGGTATATTGGGCCTTATGAGATTGTATGCAAGGTAGGCCAAGTGGCTTATGAGTTGGACCTCCCTTCGGATTTGGAGTCAGTCCATCCGGTTTTCCATGTATAGATGCTTCGTAAGTGAATTGGAGATCCTTCTAGAATTGTACCGGTAGATGATGTCCAAGTCACTAAGCAATTGTCTTATGAAGAAGTTCCCATTGCCATTCTAGATAGACAAGTTCAAAGACTCAGAACCAAAGATGTAGCTTCGGTTAAAGTCTTATGGAGAAACAATAATAGAGAGGAAATGACTTGGGAAGCTATGAAAGATATGAAGTTCAGGTATCCATATTTATTTCCACCCCTAGAGGAGACTCAGGTGGAGGCGCCATTGCCCTCAGGTATGAAATTCTTTCTTTTGATGACTTCTTGGTCGTATGTGGCCATTATTATTATTGTTGTTGTTGTAGCCCTATGAGGCGATATATTTTGGGTTGCCGTGACTGGATGGTAGTGGCATATTACAGGGAAAACTCTGGTAAATTTTTTATAGAATCCCTAAGAATTTAACATTCGAGGACGAATGTTCCTAAGGGGGGAGGAATGTTACGTCTCAAAATTTCAAGTTGTTTGCATTATGAGTAGACTAACGTAAGCCTAAAGTGGACACGAAGTCCTTTTGAGGTTAAGGAGATTAATTGATAACTTTAAGCGCATACCATAACATTTAGAAGTCATATGTGTCGGTGGAATTGAGTTCGTCGAAGGAAGTAGAATGTGAGTCATGTTTGGGAAGATTTCCCAATGATTGAGTTATACTTTGTTTAGTAACGACTTAGGGAGGAGCTATAGGGCTCCTTAGACAGTTAAGGAAATGTTACACAAGTGCCAAGAAGGTTCATAAGGATTGAAAGTCAAACGAATCGAAACGAGCAACTTATCGGATGGGGACACTTTGACGGATCGTAGAACATTTGATGGCCCGTCAAATGGTGGAGCACCACCGTCAAGCAGTCACAGTGAGCCATGTTTGGCTGGGCAGTTTAACGGTGCATTTTGACGGACCGTAGGAATTTTGACGGTCCGTCAAAGTGAGCGTGGAACTGCCCGACGGGATTTTAAGTTACGCTTTATATATTTCATTTCACCTCTGTTGGATTCATTATTTCCCTAAAACAGATCCTAAGGCTCTCCGAAACCCTCTCGCCAAGTCCATAAACTAATCTAAGCCAAATCTAAGAGAATCAAGAGATTCGAGTGCTAAGAAGCTTGCTAGGGTTTGTGGAAATCAAGATTTCCTATGGTGTTGATGTTGGAGACTTCACTTTAGTGGAGTAAGTTGATCGAAGACTTGTTCTTGAGTGATTAAGGTAAGATAAGACATCTTTTACATATGGTTAAAGTTGTTTATTGTTATACTATAATGACCCGTTTAGTCGTTATAGTGTTTTGACCCATTTAATCTTGTTGACCCTTTCCCCAAGTCTCGTTAGTATGATCTATGACTTAATGAAGTCATTGGGTTAATTTCCGCAAGGTTCGAGTATAATTGAGTCATTGATGGAGAAACTAGTTAAGTTGACGAGTTAGAGTTGACCACGGTCAACACCGGGTTAGGAAGACCCCGTGTCAATGATTTGGAATTTCCAACATGTTAATATGATAATTTTGAACTTTTCCACAATTTTTGGTGAGGTTCCGAAGAGTTTCGGATGGGTTTGGGTTTTGTCGCGCTCGCAATTGGTGTTTTCGCCGGAGGTTTATGGATATAAATGGCTCCATATTGAGAATACGACCTTTTTTTGAGTAAGGTCTGAACCATTAGATCCGTATCGAAATTACAAAGCTATAGGAAAAAGAATCGACGCATTTGGCCTCCGGATGAGGGAGTTATGACCATTTTAGTGCGGATCTGTCCAGCAGGGCCGCTGTAGCGACCAAGAGGCCGCTATAGCGGGACCGCTGCAGCGGTCTGGAGACCGCCACAGCAGCCAACGGGGCCAGAATCTACTATTTTAATTCCCCAACCTTGAGCCCTTAACCCCAAGACCCTAAAGTCAGTTTTCAAGAGAGAAAGTGGCAAAATTCATCCCATTCATTGCTGAAAGCATCTTGGATGGTAAGTTACCATCTTTATTTGTTCCTTTGCCTTTCTTCTTCAAGTTCCATGATTATTTTAAGGTCCATCAATGGTGGGTGAAAATCCTAGAACCCTAGCATTAGTAAGCCCTTAAATAATTGGTGGGTTGTTGATTAATCATCGAAGAGTATAAATTATCACTTTCTAGGAAGAGAATTTGATTTCTTAATGTTGGAATTGCTTGTTGAGACTTAGGGTTCTAATAAAAATGGAAGCTTTGTCCTAAAATCTGTTTTAAGGGTAAAATTGATTAGAAACCCATGAATTGAAGTTTAATGATTGTAGAGATAGAAGTTGTGATCAATTCACCATTAAAGGATGGTTTCATCCATTGAAGAGGGTAGAAGTAAGTGGGTCTTCTTCCCCAAATTGTCATTTTTTTTAATACATGGATTGTTGCTTACTTAGCATCATATTGTTAGACTTTGACCGTTATGAGGTGCTTCAGAAATAGAAGACTCGTGTGAAGTAGTTCGTGGCTCCTGTTCTGCATTCCAGGTAGGTTATAGCTTACTTTAGTTAGACTTTGATTAGGAAACATATGTATTGTATAGAATAGATGGGAGAAAGCATGATTAGGTCTTCGGACATGGTTTTTTGGTTGGATATTAACTAGGTTGGTATGACTTCTGATTTTGTGGGCTCGTCGCCGTTACTTTTATGTATCGAAACACGAGGCGTAGTTGTATCCATACTGTGGCGATTCAGGATGGATTTCTATTCAGTTGATTGTTGTTGATGGTGGCTTGTTGCCCTATTATTGTGATTAGATTTATTGCCTAAATTGTCGTGTTGTGCCTAATTCTCTCTTACTATGACATATGTTATCGGAGAAAGGAAGGATACTATGTTTAGACCTGAATTGTGGTTTATATATTTATGATAGTACGTAGATGGACACTTGAAGTATGATTTGCTGTTGAGGATAATATATAGAAGAGTGTAGTTTCTTGGTGATACAAGACTTAGCTGTGAGGCGTACTTGCTACATGTGGAAGGAAAAAAGGACATAGACTATTATGTTGGTTGAGATGATTGTATGATTCATTTCATGGCTGAGTTGATCCAAGTCTTGATACGACTTGTGGCTTTGTGACGTGCACCTTCACTGTTGCTTTATTGGATTGTATTGATTTGCCACGTTTATACTCATTCATGATGGAAATGGTTTGGAAGACTTGTGGCATGATGCCTTGTGTTTGATATTGATATTGCTGATTGTTCATAGTCCATACATACTAATGAAATGAAATACATTAAGACATACATTGTGATGTGAAATTGTGCATAAGTTAATATAATCTTCTTGATGAACTTGTGATGCAAATTGATGACAATTGTGGTGAGAAGCTAATATGATCTTCTCGATGAAAATAATATACTACTTAATAATTGCTCATTAAGAGGGATGTAACAGTGTTTCTTGTATAATCGAGTGGCTCCGGTCCGAGGTTCTTTCCTAGAACGGAGGGTGTAAGCTCGAGTCATAGGTAAATTTTGGGCGGAGGGCATAAGTGACTCGGTCCGAGGAGTGTTCCGGACGAGTGATACAGGATGTGGATCCATGACCGAGGTTCTTTCCGGGGCGGAGGATTTATGGCTCGGGTCCGAGGAGTGTTCCAGAACGAGTGGTCCATGGACACCATAGGTCCCCTGCAGGCCATGACTACTGAGAAATGACATCAGTTAGCATGTGTGTACAGTTCGAGTGTTCGGCCAGTGCATTGCATTGCACATTATCATATTTTGCATTGCACATCATTACATTTTTGTTATATCCCGTATTTTGTACATTGGGACAATCCGGGTTAACTATGATAAGTTAGGGACAAAACCATTCCGGGACACAAAGTCGAGACTTTTGACCTTCGATTTTGTTTTAAGATATAAGTTGTTCATGAATTTGTTGGCATGGAACATTTAGGAAAATTTGGGACCAAAAGTGGAATAATTGAAAGTTGGAAATTATTGGAAAAATTGGCCCTTGGCCGTGTGGTGTGGAAATGGTCCCACACATTTTGTGGCCAAATTTAATTGGTCCAACCCATGTGTGGGCCATGGACACTTGTATAACTTTGATGTGAGCATAAAAGATGACTAAGTAATCATCTTCTCCTCATTCCATACTTAGAAAAAAAACAAGAACTTGGATGAACAAAGCCTAGGCCATTCGGCCAAGAGAGCAAAATTCAAGACCAAGATTGAGCCATCACAAAAATATTTCCTTCAAGCAAATCCACTAAGTGAAGGGTCCTTGGTAACGTGGAGTGGTTGTTTGGGCCAATAGATCACTCGTTTCATCAATCGCAAACCCTAGCCAAGTTGTAAAGTTGAAGGGAAAAGGTAAGATTTAATCTTATTTTATGTGTTATGAATGATGTGTGCATGTTGTAGTAGATGAAAATGGATGAAATTCATGGAAATATTGCATGTGGAAGTGAGCCGTGTGCATGGTGTGTTGGGCGTGTGTGTGTGTTGTGTTGTGTGGAAGTAATGAATTAATTCTAGTTAGCATGTTTTGATTGTTGTAGTGTGAAGAGAAGAATGAAAATCATGAAAGTTAGTTGTGGATGTGTTGGCCGAATATGGCTTGTGAAATGTAGCAAAGAATGGATCAATTCTATTTAGTATTTTGATTGTTATTGTTATGTGGATTCTATGTTGGAAATGAGAGTTTAATGACTCAAGATTGATGTTGTAATTGTATGGGCTGATTTGGAGGATTGTGTGCATTTAATGTAATTTTTATAATTATGGGAATGACATTGTTAGAGTGTGGATTGTTGGTGCAAATCATGATTTGGAAGTGAGGAACGGGATATGGTTGTGTTCTCGGGTTTGGGGGCAGATTTCGGGTGAAGTGGGATATTATTTGGGATGTTTGAAACATTGTATGAATTGTTTAAAATGTCCTTGAATATTGTTGGTATGGGTTCGGGTTGGTATTTGAATGTATAAGCGTTGATGTTGGCTTGAAGGTAAGCCGTTGAATTGAATATAATGAATGTTGTTGGATTATGTAGAAAGAGTATTTAATGTTAGAATGCGTTTTGAATTGATTATTGATGTTTCTAGTTTGGTTGTTGGTGTTGTTGTTGATGAATTTGGTCGAGTTGAATTCTCGGGATTGTGCATTTACAGGGGAAATGCTGCCTAAATTTCTGTAGAATTTAGTGTTCGTTTGGAAATGAACTCCAAAATGCCTATAGTAATGTTGGTATTTAATGATGTTATGTAGATCTTGGGGAGTCCGGGACATAGTCTTGATTTGGATTAGCTTTGAGAGCGATCGAGGTATGTAAAGCTCAATCCTTCCTTCTTTTGGCATGCCTTAGTTACAAATAGGCTATGACACGAGCCTCGAGGAAATTCTACTCTCGCGATCCGAGCATGTTTATGATTCTTTTTTGTTTCTTGGTATTCGTATGCTTGATGTGATGAAATATTGGCCCTTATGTCTTTGGAATATTTGGTTTTCAAATGTTGTATAAAAAGTTTTGTTTTTAAAGAGTTCCGTAACTACGAACGACCGTAACTTTCACCGAAAGGCTCGGATTGCCTCGATATGTTCGTAGGAGCTTTTATAGCATATGATGACTATGTTTTCCATAGGCGGGCCCGACTTGGGTCGACACCCATCCGTGGGTCCCGCGACCTTCCTTTATGTACTTCTGATGATTTTTGAAAGGGTATGATATGACTATTATTCCGATTTCAAGTACGATCGCCTTACTTATCTTTTGAGTTTATAATAATGATTCGATAACATATATGATGACTTTAGATTTCATGGGCGGGCCCGATTGATTTAACGTATATCCGTGGTCCCTGAGATTTTCATTTGTAAAGTCCTAATGACTTGTTTTTTAACAAACTTAGCATGATTTTCGTTTTGACTCTCGAGTGTCGACTACTTGCTAATCCATTGAATCAGTAATGTCGTAATGATGTATGTGCATATGATCCTGATATGTACTTACGATTTTCTAAAAGTTCTGTTTGATATCTTCCCGAGTGACATTCGGCGGAAACTTGATTTGACTATTGTCTTGGTTTTGAAATAATAGTTCGCTTCAACTATTCTATTGAGTCCGTAATGACGACTGTGTTCTTGATCTCCATAAGCTATGTCATATATATGATTTGGACACGTACCTACAACTTCTAAAGTGTTACTTGATATGTTCTCGAGTGATTTTCGGAAGGAACTTGACTTGACTATTGTTTAGCGTTTAAATGAGATTTCGTTTGGTTATTTTGTTGAGTCTATGATGATGATTTGTATGCATATGGGTTCTCACTACTCTGCTCGTGCGAGCTGTTAGTATCCCTTTCATCGCGTCCGGGCCGTGGCATGTATTCGTGCACGATTCCACAAGTATGATTCACCGAGCCCTCACTAGAGGGTCGGGCATGTTATATGATATGATGATGATATGATGATATGGGGAGGCGCCAGATGGCATATGATGACTTCATTCACCGCGTTCCTCACTAGTAGGCCAGGGCACGTTATATGTAAATGATATGATGATTTTACCTACCGCGTTCCTCACTGTAGGCCGGGGCACGTTATATGTATATACGCATCCGATGGTTTTACTTACCGCGCCCCTCATTAGAGGGCCGGGCACGTTATATCTATGCATGTGTACGAGATGATTTTCTCGACTGTTTCTCGGCTCCATGACGAGCTGAATATGAAATTGATACGTATGAATTATGTTTCAAAGGCAAGTGTTATGATTTTCTCGGTTATTGTGCTACTTTTCTCGCCCTCCTCGTTTAAGCATGATTCTCGTTTACGTATTCCATACTTTACATGCTCTCGCACATATTCGCATCGACCCCTTTCTTCTGGGGTCGCGTTTCATGCCCGCAGTACGTATTTTGGTGATCCGCACTTAGGATTCCCATCACGGCCTTCGAGTGCCTTGTTCCGAGCCCACCCTTTGGTACATATTCGTTCATGGAATATGTATTTGTTTGTTCGGGGCATGGGGCGGGCCCCGTCCCGTCATATGATTCGTTGGTCCGCGAGAGGTCCGTAGACGTATACGTGGGTTGTGCTTATTCGTACGTGCGGTGTGTTTGTATGTTATATGTTCTGGGCGATCCCATTCGCCATGGCAGCCTTGTCGGCTTGCATTTGTATATGTTTTGGGGCCGATGCGCCATTTGATAGCCTTGCCGGCTTCTGATATATATGTGTTTGTGTTTGAGACAGTTTGAGATAATCTGAGACAGTGTCTGATATTTGTATACGCATAAGCTATCTGTTTGCGATCCGGATTTATGAATGTGTTTGGGTGCCCAGTTCGGGCAGTAGTCACGGCCTACGGGGTTGGGTCGTGATAATTTTATTCTGCATTATTATATGCTCGTTTGGTTCTGATTTTGATATGGATGTTGAATGTCTATTGTGATATCAATATGACCATTGACTGAGTTAAATGGTAGATTAGTGACTCTACCTAGGGACGAAACTTGGACTTATGATTATCAGGTGAGATTATTGAGACTTGACAGACTTGTGGTTTAGAAGTTTCATCTTAGGTTGTGACTCTATTATGGGATATTCTGTGACTTGGATTTGAGTATTTAGTGCCTATCTATTTATCTTGTTGATTTTATACTTATATGCGTGAACTAATCTTAGTCGGCCTATGATTCTTACCCACATAGTGTTTGTACTGACATAACCTCGCCGCACCTTTTGAGTGCAGATTGTGTTCCCGTAGATTTCATCCAGATTACATCTCTAGATTGAAGCTAGTTTGCTCGATCAGATCCGAGGGTGAGCTTCTATCCATGCCATGCCACCTAAAGATCTCTCTTTACAGATGTCTACTTTTATTCCAGACATTAAGTGTTATTATATTTGAGATATACTTCAATCTTTAGACGTTGTTAGTTAGAGTCCTTGTACGATGACTTTTAGATTTTGGGGGTGTAATAGTTAAGACTTCCGCACTTACATTATTTATTGATTATGAATTATTTTAGCTATTTATTCATTCACATGATCATTGATTGTTTGAGTATAAATGATTAAAGAAATTAAAACTGGCTAATGACTAATGGGTTCATGGGTAAGGGTTTGCCTACTAGTGATAATAAGATAGGTGCCCGCACGATCGGTAATTAGGGTCATGACATATACCATGTGGGTGAAGGAAGAAAAGTGAAAATAGAGTTCAAGTATGAACTTGAGGATATTGTGAGCTATAAGTTAACTTGAATTATGGTTCTTGGCATGTTATGAGTATAACCTTGTTGTAGGTGGTGGTAATGATGTTGAGGAAGTATTGTACGTAAGTATATATGGTGTTGTGTTGTGGTTATTGTTATGGGTAATCTTGAAAAGGAGTTTTGGGGATTGAATGAAGCCTAACTTGAATGAAGTCTCTTAATTATGGTATTGTTAATAATGTTATTATTGTTTGGGAGTTGTTTCGGAATTTTGTAGAAGTAGATGAAATAGGGGAAATGCTGCCCAATTTTCGATATCTTATGAATTATACTAGTTTGAACTTAAGGGTGTCTTTGAAGCCTAACCTTGGTATGAACCCTCTTAAATGTAGATTTCTCGAGCTTTGGAGGTGAACGTTAAGTAGTTAAGAAGACATAAAGATATGTAAGGCTAACCCTTCTTTCTTAAGGCATGATCCCATTGTTGTATACCTTCATGTGAGTCTTCCATGATGACTTCATTCCTACAATCACCAAGCTCATAGTCCTTGATACTCTCATGATGTCATTGATTCCATTCTATAGTAGTTGTTCCTCTAAGGAAAGATATAGTAAAAAGGATGATGACGATATTGCTCTTACCTATGAAATTTTATATGTATGAATATGTAAAGCTATGTACAACACCGAGTCCTATATTGCCGGGTATGATATCTATTGTGCACACCACTGATCAGTTGGGTATGAATAACACCGAGTCCTATCGTGGACGGGTAAGCTTCACACTGAGTCCCATTGTTGCCGGATATGTTACACACCGAGTCCTATTAAGGCCGGGTATGTTATATTAATGATGCTAGTTATATATGTATGTATATGTATATGTATGGAAGATCTCCTTTAGAGAAAGGGGTAAGTAAATGTGATGAACACCTCGATAGGTATAAATGGCTCTTCTATCTCATGTTGTCCTTTATGCTTTTATTATGTTATTGCTTATGCCTTACATACTCAGTGCATTATTCGTACTGACGTCCTTTTGTTTGTGGACGCTGCATCATGCCCGCAGGTGGATAGGGGGACAGACTTTATCCTTAGGCTGCTTATTCAGAGACTACTTAGAGAAGCTCCATTTGATTCGGAGGTGCAACTGCTGGTGCTATTCTTTTATGTATATATATATATTATGGGCATGGGGGGGGTCTTGTCCCGTCTTGATGATGTTACATACTCTTTCTAGAGGCTCGTAGACAGTTGTGTATAGCTAGATGTCTCTTATCCTTATCGGTTCATATTTTGCATATAATTTTGATAGCCTTGTCGGCTGTATATATATATATATATATATATATATATATATATATATATATATATACGGGCATAGTTGTTGATGCGATATAGAAGTTCCTTAGCCCGATGGAAATAGTATTATTGATGCATAGAGATTATGAGTAGGCCATGTGGCTCACCTAGTTATGATTTCAAAAGTATGATGAGAGGTGCCCGGGTGGGTTAGCTCCGGGTGCCCATCATGGCCCTCTGGTTTGGTCGTGACACTATCCCCCACATTATCAAGTATCAATTAACATATATGTTGGAAAAATTTCCATCATCAGGACCGTAGCAGTAACTTATCTCGTAGATGATTTCTTTTCATAAATGTGGTATAAGATATTGCTAGCGCTTTAATGAGAATTGTATTAAAGTAAAATATTAAGTCTTATTGGTACAATTTTGTTGTTGGATCCAATCTCAAATCTTATGAGAAGGGGAAGAAGCAACTGAAGGAAGAAGCAGAGAGTTGAGCAAGTGGAGGGAGCAAGGAAAAGAGAGATGATACTGTTACGGTTCAATTTTACGCGGGTCCGTAAAAGCTACTAAGAGGTTGTTGGGTCTCTAAACAGATTTCGCATTTTTCCACCTAATTTTAAAATGAAAATTAGGAAACCGGGTAAAAAAGGTTTATCAAACAAGAGAAAAAAAATCATTTTTAGACTAGAGCTCGAGGTAAGGGTTCTGGTGCTCCCCTAGGGAAGGTTTTAATCACCCTAGTATTAAGAATCCATAGAATACGGTTGACCTACGAGCTTCAATGTGTGATTATTGTAATTATTTGCTTAAAAATGTTCCTTTATCGCAAAATGTCATGCTATCATAAATTAAAATTTTCGGCAAAATGTCCCTTTAAAAACGGGGTTTTGGTTTCAAAAAAATTCATATAAGTGTTCAACTCACTTCATTTCCGGACCAATACACACTTGGAATTACTCCCGAGTAGAGTTGCTACTATTTTGGTCCTAATGATATGAGTTTAGTCCTTATAGGTTTTTATATAAGAAAGTAAATGGAGTATATCTCCTTTTTATAATATATGTATATAAGAAAGTTTATTAAGTCCATTTTATTTCATTGAAAGCTCAATTGGGTCAAACCATAGCTATGTCAAAGCCATCTTATCTTAAAATTGGTCCAAGTGTAATTTCTCTTGTTTTTGTCCCTTAAGTTCGGGCTTTTGGCCCCAAAATGCCTTTGTTTTTCTGAACATTGTTTTGAGTCCACAAGTCATATAAGTGGTCCATTTTAGTTCTGAAAATCAAATCTTTAATTTTCCAAGTTTTTCTCAAAGTTTGGCCCAAGTTCAGAAAATTAATCTATTCCAAATTCAGTCTTTAAACTTATCTTGATTCGATCCAGTTCATCATTTAAGATCCAAGTCAAACGGTTTTTTTCCCTTTAAAAATTTAGATGGTCTTTTATGGGCTTAAGTCCCAAAACGCTAACTTATCTATACTCATTTTTGTTTCCAGATCTGCAAAGGGCGAAGGCCCAAAATTTTGTAATCTCAGTTCTATTCTCAAAACGGATCGTTTATACTTAACCAAATTTCCAAATCAGTTTTAAACTTAAGAAACAAATTAAATACTGATTTCATGCATGTGTTAGATTAGGTGAGTTTGAAAATCATTGGAGCGGCTTCCTAATAATACCATCATTTTTTCCTAAGTTCTAAGCATTCATAAGGGTTTCAATATTTTCAAGTGTATTTTTACAAATATGTACAAATATACAAGTATACATAAATAATGGAAAGAAAGTTAGGCTGGTGGCCCTACCTAAGCCCACCAGTTGCCATTTTCATCCATGGTTGGGCCTTCAATATATATTAGCTTCCCTTATTCATGTCCCGGACTCGATCAAAGAAAGGGTTGGGCCTCAGGACCCACAGGTTTTGTGCAGTAGAAGTCGGCCCAAATGGTATTATCCCATGCAACACAAAGGGAAACAAAGAATGGGATGGTTAGAGAGTATCTAGAACCTAGCGATTAACATAATATAAACAGAACATATACTTATACCAAACTGTATACATTCGCACATTATACCAAACTGTATACATTCACACATATTAATATGCTCAACAGTAGATGCATATAAAAGAAAAGACAAATCCCGAATTATAAATGCCAAGGAGGAATAAGCAGGCCCAATTCAGCTATCAAAGTAACTAGACAAGAAAAAACATGCAAGCTCATCATGCGTAAATGGCAATATGAAAGAGAAGGGGGGCCCAGTAGGAAAGTGGGCAGGACAAGCCCAAATTGTCATTACATAAAAGCCTAAATGAAAACTTGTATGTCAAAGATATATGATATACCAAATATACGCTTGATATACAGATTCCCATATACACGAGAGGCAATATACAGAACTGTATACCTCTGTATACCTTGAGGTACACCCATGTATACAATAGCTTAATCAAATAGGAAGAAAAACCCATGCTTCAAACTTAAGACCCTGACCTACTTGTTTCTTGAACAAAGACATTAAACTGCTATAATTAGACTACTTCTTTACCATCAGGCTTTCAACATAAAACTTAATCAGAGGAGAGGTAATTATGTACCACTTAAGGGGTGGGATATAGAAGATTCATATGATATTCAGGGATTTAGAAATGATGAAATAAACCAATAACATTCTTATTCAGCCTGATTCCAACACTTCATACCAAATAGGACATGGTTTTCAAATAGTACATGCAACTCAAGGTGAAATTACATGATTTTTCAAACTGCAAGTAGAGGCAAACGCACATACATGATCTTCAGATATGCATATGATTTCTGATTATCTTTAACATGTAATCCCATACATAATTTCACTCATTTTAGATTTTAAAGGTCTAGAGGTGTCACGACCCGGCTACGGGCCATGACGGGTATCCGGGGCTAACCACCGAACACCGCTCATTCTGTTACTAATCTGCTCTAATTCATAATTCTTATGCTCATAATCACAGAAAACTATTATCATTTGAAACATATTTACTTTCATAAACATGAGCCACTTTCGGCTATCAAAATAATATATATACATGAAAGACTGTGAGACCATACTACCCACACTGCGTATCTACGAGCCTCTACTAGAGTGCTAGACATATGGATGGGACAGGACCCCGTCGTACCCAAAATATATGTACACAAAAATATTATCGCAAAATAGCACCTCTGGAATAAAGGAGGGCTCTAGTAGCTCTGCTGATAGCTCCTATGGATCTGCACCGTCTCCCTGTCTACCTGTGGGCATGAACACAGCGACCAAGCAAAAGGACGTTAGTACGAACATTGTACTGAATATGTAAGGCATAAATAATAACAAGACATCAATGAAATATGGGAGGCATCAGATGAAGGGCAATCTGTAACTGACTGTGAATCATAAAAGAAATAGTGCACGCTGGCTTACTTCATAATCATCATCATATCATATGTACATAAGTATATAAGTTGGCCGACCACATAGGTACGGTGTGATAATCAATAGCATTAGCCTACGTCCAGGCCTCCCGCGTCCGGGGTACCATCTCATGCCGCCCACTAGTGGTGTCTACCCATGCCATCTGGCCATGGTGTATAGCTTCCCGCCTTAGCGGTGACTGCTCGGCCATATAGGCGCGGTGTAATATCATCATAATGTGCTCATAGTAATGCATGCATAGAAACTCATAGATAATCATACTCTATCGGGGTGACATAAGGTCGTGGACCCCCGACTTCATTATGGAGCATTTATAAGCATTCTTCCTCACCTTGAAGCAATTAGCATATAAGGTGAGTGTATATAATGACCAACATCAATAGATTATAGATAGCTTCATTAGCTTTATAGGAACATCATATCATGGACTCTAGAATCGTTAGACTTAAGCTTATCATCATCATTATCATACTCATAACGTATCTCTTATCTCATATAGCTACTCATGTACAAGGGCTCTTAGTTTGCTTGAAGATAGGAAATTCATGATGAAGGAGGAAATTCATGCCATAAGATTCATGCCTTAGAAAGAAAGGACTAGCCTCACATACCTTTGTCATTTAACTATTCTATCGCTTGCTCGTGCTCCTTTAATGCACACGTTTTACCTTCAAGAGAATTCGTATCGACATTAGCTACATAATTACAAAAATGTGCTTACTAAAGCTAGAGAAAATTGGGCAGCATTTCTTTTGTTTATACGACTTCCTCCATATTCTATATCCACTCCCAAACATTTATAACAACCATCACAATATCATAAATAACAATCATCATTTATCTACATTATCCACATTTCACAATTTCACTTCAATTTCCTCATAATCATGGTCATAATTCACTATTACGTTCTTTCACGTATAATTCTTATTCCATGTTCTAAATGTCATTCATAATCTACTTACAATCACAACATATCCATATTCATGATTCATTCCAAACTACTACTCAACAATAGCACTATTCCCACATTTATGACCCATTTTCTATATTCTGGTACAATCCAAGTGTTTCAACTTTCCAATACTTCAAATACTATGAAAAGATCATGAAACTCACCTTAGATAGTGTAGAAAAAAGCCTTGAGTTCCAATACTCTTCTTACTCCAAAACCCTAGTTCACTTCTCTTGGGATTTCTTGACTTAGATGACTTTATTGGGTTTCACACTCTTGATTCTTGTTGGTTTGATGAAGTTGATCATCAATTTCCTTTGGATTCTTGTGGATGAAGTGTAGAGAATATTCTAGAGAGTTCTTGACTTGTGTGGAATGAAAATGAAATGAATTAAAATGACTTGGGTCTCCTTTTAATAACTTAAAATCTCGATCCGTCGTAATTATACGGACACTTATACGGTCCGTATAAGCGACCGTGAAATGGACCCTTCAGTTTCTCTTCTATGTGACCATTATACGGTCCGTATAAATTTATACGGTCTATATAACTTACCGTATAATCCCACCAGTGAGGGATGTTCACTGTGGTGGTTCTGCGGTCTATTATACAGACCGTATAATCGACCGTATAATCCATCAGTCTACTGAATCTTATTTTTATGACTTCGTTTGATCTCCGATCCTCGTGAGACCTTCTTAACACTTGTTTAGCACTTCATTAGCAATCTAAGGGTCATTATAACTCTTTTCCAAAACGTCATTAAACCCTCATTAATCTGATACTCATAATTCTTGCCCGACACACACAACTTATAACTCGCTTTCCTTAGCAACTTTCGTCTCCTACTTTCAATGTCTTTGGAAATATTAATTAGGACCATTAAAGGCTATTTCTTACTTGTCAAAACATCGTATACGTCATTCCCTTCGTTAGTGTATTCACTGTACGCTAACGGAAAATTTTTCGAGGTATAACATTCTTCCCCCCTTTTGGAACATTCGTCCTCGAATGTTACGTCATCGGGAATTCTATAAAAATTTTACCAGAGTCTCCCGTGTGATATGGCACTACCATCCTGTCACAACAACCCATAATAATATTGCCTCACAGGGAAATAACACAATAGCAATATAAATTGGCTACACACGACCCATATGCATAAAAGAAAAGCATACATACCTTATAATCTTGATGTCTCATCATAGATCTCTTTCGGGGGCTGAAATAAATGCGGATATGTGGATTTCATCTTCTTTTCTGCCTCCCAAGTCATCTCTTCCCGATTGTTATTCCGCCACAAAACTTTAACTGAAGCTACTTCCTTATTCCGAAGTCTTCGTACTTGCCTGTCTAGTATGGCAATACGAACTTCTTCATAGGCTAGCTTTTCTGTGACCTGAACATCATCTATTGGCACAATCTTTGTAGGATCTCTAACACACTTACGGAGCATTGAAACATGGAATATTGGGTGAACTAATTTAAGTTCTGGAGGCAAGTCCAACTCATAAGCTACTTGACCCACTTTGCGGATAATCTTATAGGGTCCAATATATCGAGGACTTAGCTTTCCTTTCTTACCAAATCTCATCACTCCTTTCATTGGCGACACTTTCAGAAATGCCCAATCATCAATTTGAAATTCTAAATCTCGCCGGCGGTTGTCCGCATAAGATTTTTGGCGACTTTGGGCGGTTAGCAATAGATCTCGGATCATGTTGACCTTTTCCACTGCTTGTTGAATCAACTCAGGGCCTATTAATTGCACTTCTCCGATTTCAAACCATCCAATTGGAGATCTGCACTTCCTCCCATAGAAAGCTTTATACAGAGCCATCTGGATGCTAGAATGATAGCTATTATCATATGCAAACTCGATTAGGGGTAAGTGGTCGTCCCAACTACCACCAAAATCTAAAACACATGCCCTTAGCATATCCTCCAAGGTCTGTATGGTACGTTCAGCTTGTCCATCAGTCTGCGGATGAAATACCGTGCTGAGCCTTACTTGAGTACCCAAATCTTCTTGGAAGGATTTCCAGAACTTGGTTGCAAACTGTGCCCCTCTATCTGTAATAATGGATATCGGAATACCATAGAGTCGCACAATCTCCTTAAGATACAATCTTGCATAATCTTCTATTGAGTATGTGGTTCTGACTGAAAGGAAATGAGCTGCTTTCGTCAGTCTATCCATAATCACCCATATAGAATCATACTTGCCTCGGGAACGGGGAAATCCCACAATAAAATCCATATTAATTATTTCTCATTTCCATGTAGGAATTTCTATCGCTTGCAATAATTCCCCTGGCTTTTGGTGTTCTATCTTCACTTGCTGGCAATTTGGGCATTGTGCTACAAATTCTGCTATGCCTCTTTTCATGCCATCCCACCAATATGTCAATTTGAGATCATGATACATCTTCGTCGTTCCTGGATGGATAGAATACCGAGAACAATGAGCCTCTTCTAGAATTCGACGTCGTAATTCTGCAACATTTGGGACACATAGCCTGCCTCGGTATCTAAGAATTCCATCTATAGAAGTTTCAAATGGGGATTTCTCTTTTGCATGACATGTATCTCTATAATGGTTCAGTTGAGGGTCTTCATACTGTCGCTCTTTCACTTCTATATCTAAGGACGAAATCGTGGGATTACTAACACTGACTCCTGCACCACCTGAATCAATTAGACGCACTCCAAGATTAGCTAGTTGGTGGAGCTCATGAATCAATTCCTTCTTCTCCGAGGGCACCTCACATAGGCTACCCATAGATCGGCGGCTAAGCGCGCCAGCTACTACATTCGCCTTTCCGGGGTGGTATAAAATATTCACATCATAATCCTTCTGTCACACCCCGACTTTACTAGGGTGTGATGGGCACCCGACCCCGCATCCGGAGCCGAGCGAACCCGCTATCTCTTATTACATATCTAATCACTTTAGATTCTTACATCGCTAAAATGGAAGACATAGCAAAGCTCTTAAAAGCTGTAACCACATAGACTCTATAACATAACACGAATGACGCCTCGGCGGAGGCGGTTGCTACATTGACACTCTATACCCACGACTCTGTCTGCAAAGTCTCTAACTCGAACATGACATCATAGCATAGGACTCTTGACCCGGCAACTCTCCGCAGCAATGGAGATGCCAACTCGCGCCGGAACATCTTTTATAATGGCTTCGATCATCCGGGTGTACTCGCGCGGCATGAAACGCCCCGAAGAAGAAGAGGGGTCAGTACGAGCATTGTACTGAGTATGTAAGGCAGGAATAGCAACATAGTAGAAGATATAAGCATGAATAATAACAAGATATCATATCGTGAGGTAAAGGGATGACCTGTACATATGAACAATATCAGCATAGAAACATAGGACATATCATAGGATAACAGAGTAACCTGTGCATATGAGGGCCCCATGGGGCGGAGGCCATGCATGCTTGTTTTCCCTTTTTAGAAAAAAAAAGAAGAGCATTTCTTTTCATAGGCATAGAAAATAGAATTTATGCCATGTCATGTTAAATCATAGCATATCATAGTGTATCATAGTGTCATAGCATATCATAGTGTATCATAGTGTCATAGCATATCATAGTGTATCATAGTGTCATAGCACCGAACAGCGTCGGCTCGCCCACATTGCGCCGAAATACTCCGGCTCGCCCATAAATCCCGCGTCCGGGCATCCCGCGTCCGGGATGATAAGCCAGCTGACCAGGTGGCAATGAAACATGGTTCCCTTCCCGTTTCCCATGTATCCCTTCCCCCCACCCCATGTACATATACATATTTCATATACATAGGTCATATAAGCATGCAGGAGAGCCCAAGAAAATCATGTATCCATCGGAGTGACGTAAGGTCGGAAACCTCCGATTATATTATAGAATAGCTATGGGCGCTTGCCTCACCTTGAAGGGACAATTAATATAAGGCGAGACTATTAATGGAGAGTAATATCATGAGAAAACATAAAACAGGATCATAAGGCATCGTTTCGTATACTTGGAATCTTTAGAAATAGACAGTATTCATGAATAGAGTTGAGAATTCAAGAAATAGCTTAACGTTCTCATCTCGTCACTGGAATCATAAACTTGAAACCTTTAATCATAGAATCATCATGGTCATATTCATCATGTAAACATTTTCTTCCTTGACATCATCCATGTCATTGTAGAACATGTTCATCGTCATTGTTGTAAAACTTACTTTGCCATAAACCTTTATTCTGGGAAAATACGGGCATTTTGGAAAACATTTACTAGCTATCGGAGGAGAAGAATCATGCTTTGGAATCAATGGATTTGTTAAAACAACTATTATTTAGTAGCCGGAATAATAACCAAAAGCTTTCCTTAACTATAGAATGAAAATAAGCCAGATGGGACAATCGGAGAGAATTCGGGAATAGTGGGCCCACCTCCAGTCAGCTGAGGTGGCGTACACAATTTACGTGCGTTAAGCTTCATGGAGTCACTTATGAAGGTCTAAGGATCACTTGGTTCCATTTGGGCAAGTTAGAGATGTTTAAACAATTGTTTCAATAAAACACACCAAACTTAATTCAATTCTATTGAATGAAAAAGGGGAAATTTCAAGTTCGGATTTCTAGGGATGGAATCATCCCCGAGGCGCATATTCAAGCCTATTATGTCTAAGACATGCCAAGGAAGGAAGGTGAAACCTTACATACCTTTTCCGCCTCTTACGCTACTCCAACCTCCAGTTCCAAGTTCGCCAAAATCTACAATTTGGTCACATTTACCAAACGTCAATTAAAGCATTTAGAAGTTCAATCTTGACTTCACATTTGTTTACAGAAATTTCGGCAGCATTTCCCCTGTAAATGCGTCATCCCCGAGAATCTAACTCGACCAATTTTAATCAATCAACAATCCGGGAATTCTACCCGGCCAAACCAACAACAATACTAACAATTGTTCTAGCAACACTATTCAATCCAATTCAATTCATATACTATTCCAACAACTCAATTGACATACTACTTCCAAGTTGACATCGACATTCACATATTCATTTATTAATCCGAGATCATTCCATCGAAATTCAAGAATACTTCCAACAATCCACAAACCATCCAAATCAGTCCATCCAACCTACAATATAGCCGAGACCTTCCAACCCAATTAAGAGCATTCATAATGCATTTTCTTCTTTCAAACTTATAAACTATGTCAACAATTCCATGTATCAACAACATTATGTTTCACAAATTCACGAAACTACATTAAGATCACACTAACTCTCAAATCAGCCCACATAATTACGACTTCCATTTGAGTCATCAAACCTTCATTTTACATCATAATATCCACAACAACAACAAGCATGCTATTAAGTAAAATTTGTTCATCTCTTCCACACCATTCAACCACCATTCGGCCACCACACTAGTCACACACAACTTCATGAATTTTATCCATTTCAACACATACAGGACTAAGTAAAAATTAATTAATTCTTCCCATGCAACACAACACACACACACACGACCAACTCATACCATGCAACACACAACACAACACACGGCCAAACTTGGCATGCACACTTCCACAATTTTTCATTCATTTCTTGACATAACAACAACCAACATGATACACACATAACCAACCACCACATACACCACACGGCTTCTACCACATGCATGTGTTCCATGTTTTTCATTCATTTTCCATACCACAACATATACAAACCATCCACAACATACAAAAGAAGATGAAACCTTACCTTTTCCTTCAACTTCCCACTTGGTTTAGGGTCGGTACATGACACCAAGGAGCATTCTTCTTGCTTCAACACTTACTCCATGTTATAGAGGACCTTCCATTAGGTAGGAAAAGTGGAAGAAAATATTTTTCCATGATCAAAGATAGGAGGGCAGATTCGGCCAGCCATGTAGCCGAACCCCCTCTCTCTCTTTTTTGTTTCTTTTCTATTTCTTGATTTCTCTAGAACTCAAATGATGAAGTGTGGTCTTTCTTGACCATCACTTATATATATATGGGCACATGGCCAAGCACATGGCCGGCCATGCCCCTTCTTTTTCTCCAAATTTTTCTAGATTTTTCTTTTTCTTTCCCTCCAAACTTCTTGAATTTTCTAAATAATGAAAGATGAATTCCATACTTAGTCATCTTTTGATCACATGCATTTTGCATCCATGTGGGCCATAGTCCACCTTGAATCTTTTTTCCTCAACAAGTCATAAATAAAAATTTCCAAATTCCAAATTTGCCCTTAATAATCCATGCCAATAATATTACAAGCAACTTACACATTAAAACAAAGTCGGAAAATATAACTTGTCCTTAACTTTTCGCCATTAACTCGGAATATTCAAATGTACAAAATGCGAGGTATAACATCCTTCCCCCCTTTTAGAACATTCGTCCTCGAATGTTCAATCAGTCGTACGGAGACTCATAAGCACCTCGGGGGAACTCCCTTTTCAAGGTATTTCCATCCTTCATATTAACTCTTAAGCTATCCATTACTGCTCTCCTTGTCATACTCTTTCTCTTCACATTTCCTTGTCGTGGTTACTATTCCTTTAGTTCTCGAATTCTCAAACACCATCTCATTCTTTTCCACTTATTGTTGGTTTTACCCAAATAATCTCGCGCTTTCATTTGATAATTCCTCAAGGGCTCCACGTATCAGGTTTCTTACCTTTCACCCTATCTCATCCTTAATCTCTTCATTTTCCATCTACCTACTCTCTCTCTTTATACTTCGTCTCATATCCTCATTCCCAATCTCAACCTATAGTAGAATAATAACGGCTTACTTTGCGACACTTGTACCATTTATTCTTGCGGTTACTCAATCTTTGGTACCCTTGCTCGGTTGATGCTTTTTATATCGTAGCTTCGATTGCTGGGACTCACATGTCCACCAATACCACCATATCTGGGATATCGTACATCTTCATATATATATATATATATATAATTACTATCTACTCGTTCACAGAATACCTCCAAACACCGTTCAAGCCTATCCTAATTCCAGGGCTGTGATGTACTTTCTATCTCTTCTCCAGTCTAGCCTGCCTCGTCCTGCGCGTCCTCTTATGGTCTCCAATCATTCCATATGCTCTAGTTTCCCTTAGGCTACCCTAACTTCTCATTTGTCTCTTAAGTCTAAATATATCGAATTTCTCGCATACTTCCCAGGGGGTCACCCATCATAGAATTGCTCTCACCTGAGCACGCTTAACCTCGAAACTTTGCTGAAATTCGATGCCTTAATGCTGATATTTTCGCGTCTCCTTCCTCGTATACCCTTTATTACCTGATCTAGAGCCAACCGAAACTTTAAAGCTTCCGAAATATTTCCGTAATATGTCCCCTCTTCTACAATGACCGTTTTGCCCTTTTATTTTCCCGATGTTCACCTTCCACCCGTGTATGACTATTTCGGGCCTCCGCATTCCCGAGGGTAGTGATCGCCCGTCCTCATGCCAAATCCATAACAAATACATCTATCCGGTCTCACCTCGTTTGACTTCCATATCATCCTTCGCCTTTTTCCGCCGCACACATGCGGGCGCCTACAGAAATCAACGATTAATATAATGAATCTTACTTCCTATGACTTGGCTCTATCGCACGATCTAATGACAGAAAGAAGGTCAACCATTCCTAAATGCCCTGCAGCCTCCTGTTTATAAATGGGGCCGGCTTCACACCCATAAACAGGACTTTACAGGACACGACTTTGCAGACAACCCTTGGACCGACCTGCTCTGATACCACTTTGTCACACCCCGGTCATACTAGGGTGTGATGGGCACCCGACCCCATATTCGGAGCCGAGCGAACCCGCTAACTCTTATTACACATATGAACTTATGAATTAGTAAGAAATGAATACATAGAAATTTTTTTTTCCATAAATAGAACGACATCATATAAGACCCGTGACACGAAACATAATAACATATTGGCTACTGGAGCCGCTTGCACATGACAACCCAATACCCACGACTCTGTCTGCAAAGTCTCTAACTCCGAACAAAACATCATGGCACATATACTCTGACTCGGCAGCACTCCAGGACAAGTGGAGCCTACTAACTCTGTTGGACACCTTTTATGCTAACTTCAGCTCATCTGGGTGTACCTGCGTGGCATGGAACGCAGCCCCCGAAGAAGAGGGGTCAGTACGAGCTATGTACTGAGTATGTAAGGCAGGAGTAGCAACATAGTAAGAGATATAAGCATGAACAATAACGGGATATCATATCGTGAGATAAAGGAATAACCTGTACATGTGAACAATAACTGCATGGAAACATAGAACATATCATCGGATAGCAGAGTAACCTGTGCATCTGAGTGCCCCTGGGGGCGGATGCCATGCATGCTAGTTTTGTCTTTTTGAAAAACATTTCTTTCATATATCTAGAAAATAGAATATATCATATTAGCATATCATAGGTATCGGCAGCCGATCCATTTAACCATAAAATATATATACATCCCGCGTCCGGCATCCGCGTCCGGGATGATATCAATTCAAGCCGGATACATGTCCGGGCACCGTGTATACATCCCAGCGTCTATGAAACATGGTTCCCTTCCGTTTCCCATGTATCTTCCCCATATACATATATATATACATATATATCATACCATAGCATGCGAGAGAGCCCAAAGAAAATCTATAACTCTATCGGAGTGACGTAAGGTCGGTAACCTCCGATTATATTATGGAATAATCATGGTCGTCATGTCTCACCTCGGAGGAACGATAATCATAAGGCGAGACTATCAACGGGGAATATCATTAAGAGAACGTAGGATATATCATATTGTATCGTATCATGTCATAGCATATCGTGTCATATCGAGTCATGGACATTTTCCCACATTTAGCATCATCTTTGTCATCATAGAATCATAGTCATTGCTTTAGTCATTGTTGTAAAACTTTCTTTGCCGTACAACTTGGATTTGGAGAAAAATGAATACTTTGGAAAACATTTAGGAACTTTCATGAAGAAAATCATGCCTTGGAATCGAGGGATTAGTTAAAACAACTATTATTTAGTAGTCGGAATGATGTCCAAAAGTTTCCTTTAACTGCAATACGGAAATAAGCTAAATGGGACAATAGGAGGGAATTCGGGAATAGTGGGCCCACCTCGGTCAAATGAGGCGGCGTACACAATTTACGTATAATACATTTCATGACATTACTTATGAGAGTTTTAGGGTAAACGGATCCTATCCATGCAAGTTCTAGGTGTTTAGACAATTCTTCCAACTATTCATGAATATCTAATTCAATTCTACTGAATGAAAAGTAGTCAAATTCAAGCTCGGATTTATGGAATTAGAATGGTCCCCGAGACACGTATTCAAGCCTATTACATCTAAGACATGCCAAAGGAAGAAGAATGCAGCCTTACATACCTTTTCCGCCTCATGCGCGACTCCAAATTCAAGTTCCAAATTCGCCAGAATCTACAATTTGGTCACATTTACCAAACGTCAATTAAAGCATTTAGAAGTTCAATCTTGACTTCACATTTGTTTACAGAAATTTCGGCAGCATTTCCCCTGTAAATGCGCCATCCCCGAGAATCTAACTCGACCAATTTTAATCAATCAACAATCCGGGAATTCAACCCGGCCAAACCAACAACAATACTAACAATTGTTCTAGCAACACTATTCAATCCAATTCAATTCATATACTATTCCAACAACTCAATTGACATACTACTTCCAAGTTGACATCGGCATTCACATATTCATTTATTAATCCGAGATCATTCCATCGAAATTCAAGAATACTTCCAACAATCCACAAACCATCCAAATCAGTCCATCCAACCTACAATATAGCCGAAACCTTCCAACCCAATTAAGAGCATTCATAATGCATTTTCTTCTTTCAAACTTATAAACTATGTCAACAATTCCATGTATCAACAACATTATGTTTCA
This sequence comes from Lycium ferocissimum, assembly GCF_029784015.1. Lineage (NCBI taxonomy): Eukaryota > Viridiplantae > Streptophyta > Magnoliopsida > Solanales > Solanaceae > Lycium > Lycium ferocissimum. The sequence continues at coordinate 22,771,506 of NC_081343.1, forward strand.
CAAATTCACGAAACTACATTAAGATCACACTAACTCTCAAATCAGCCCACGTAATTACGACTTCCATTTGAGTCATCAAACCTTCATTTTATATCATAATATCCACAACAACAACAAGCATGCTTATTAAATAAAATTTGTTCATCTCTTCCACACCATTCGACCACCATTCGGCCACCACACTAGTCACACACAACTTCATAGATTTTATCCATTTCAACACATACAAGACTAAGTAAAAATTAATTCATTCTTCCCATGCAACACAACACACACACACGACCAACTCATACCATGCAACACACAACACAACACACGGCCAAACTTGGCATGCACACTTCCACAATTTTTCATTCATTTCTTGACATAACAACAACCAACATGATACACACATAACCAACCACCACATACACCACACGGCTTCTACCACATGCATGTGTTCCATGTTTTTCATTCATTTTCCATACCACAACATATACAAACCATCCACAACATACAAAAGAAGATGAAACCTTACCTTTTCCTTCAACTTCCCACTTGGTTTAGGGTTGGTACATGACACCAAGGAGCATTCTTCTTGCTTCAACACTTACTCCATGTTATAGAGGACCTTCCATTAGGTAGGAAAAGTGGAAGAAAACATTTTTCCATGATCAAAGATAGGAGGGCAGATTCGGCCAGCCATGTAGCCGAACCCCCTCTCTCTCTTTCTTGTTTCTTTTCTATTTCTTGATTTCTCTAGAACTCAAATGATGAAGTGTGGTCTTTCTTGACCATCACTTACATATATATATGGGCACATGACCAAGCACATGGCCGGCCATGCCCCTTCTTTTTCTCCAAATTTTTCTAGATTTCTCTTTTTCTTTCCCTCCAAACTTCTTGAATTTTCTAAATAATGGAAGATGAATTCCATACTTAGTCATATTTTAATCACATGCATTTTGCATCCATGTGGGCCATAGTCCACCTTGAATCTTTTTCCTCAAGTCATGCATAACAATTTCCAATTTCCAAATTTGCCCTTAATAATCCATGCCACTAATATTATAAGCGACTTACGCATTCAAACGAAACCGGAAAATATAACTTCGTCCTTAACTTCCCGCCATTAGCTCGAAATATTCAAATCTGCAAAATGCGAGGTATAACACCTTCAATAATTCTAACCACGCATTCAACTCCTTCTATCGAGACTCTTGTGATCTGTATAGATATCAACATGCACACACTATACAAGTAATGTCTCCACATTTTTAATGCATGAATAACTACCCAATTCAAGATCATGAGTTGGGTAGTTCTTTTCATGTTTCCGCAGCCTGTCTCAAGCATAAGCGATGACTTTACCGTGTCGCATCAATACACATCCTAAACCCACGCCGGCGCATCAATACACAACATAGCCATCTAGCCCTTTCCGGGGAGTGTTAAGACCTGAGCCGAGGTCAACTCGTTCTTCAACTCTTGGAAGCTACGCTCACAAGCATCATTCTACTCGAAATTTTGCCGACTTCTCGTTGGCTTCACAATGGGGATGAAATAGATGAAAAGCCCTCTACGAACCTTCTATAATAACCTGCCAATCCTAGAAAACTATGAACTTCTGTAGGTGTCGTAGGCCTTGGCTAAGTCTTCACCACTTTAATTTTTTGAGTGTTAACTCTAATGCCATCATCTGAAATAACATGACCCATGAAATGCATTTCCCAAAAACTCGCACTTTGAAAATTTTGCATACAATTCCCGAGTTTGAAGAATTCCAAGGACAATACGTAAATGATCTGCATGTTCTGATTCTGTGCGAGAATACACCAAAATGTCATCAATGAATACTATTATAAATAGATCCAAGAGAGGCCTGAATACATTATTCATCAAATTCGTTAACACTGCCGGAGCATTAGTTAACCCAAACGACATCACTCGAAATTCATAATGGCCATATCTCGTTTTGAAAGCTGTCTTGGGAATATCTTCTTCTCTAACTCTCACTTGATGATAACCCGATCTCAAGTCTATTTTGGAGAACCACTTGGCACCTTGTAATTGATCAAACAAATCATCAATTCTTGGGAGAGGATATTTGTTCTTTATCGTCACCTTATTCAACTGTCTATAATCGATGCACATTCGTAGGGAGCCATCTTTCTTTCTTATAAATAGGACAGGTGCTCCCCACGGTGATGAACTGGGTCTAATAAACCCCTTCTCAAGCAAATCTTTCAACTGTGCCTTTAGCTCTTTCAATTCTGTCAGAGCCATTCGATAAGGAGGAATAGAAATAGGCTTGGTATCCGGCAACACATCAATAGCAAAATCGATTTCTCTTTCTAGAGGAAGGCCTGGAAGTTCGTCTGGAAATACATCCGGGAATTTGTTCACTACCGGAACGGATTGGAAAGTTGGCGACTTTTTTTCGGTGTCATGAACTCAGACTAAGTGATAAATATAGCCCTTAGCTATCATACTCTATAGGGGTGACATAAGGTCGTGGACCCCCAACTTCATTATGGAGCATTTATAAGCATTCTGCCTCACCTTGAAGGAATTAGCATATAAGGTGAGCGTATATAATGATCAACATCAATAGATTATAGATAGCTTCATTAGCTTTATAGGAACATCATATCATGGACTCTAGAAGCCTTAGACTTAAGCTTATCATCATCATTATCATACTCATAACGTATCTCTTATCTCATATAGCTACTCATGAACAAGGGCTCTTAGTTAGCTTGAAGATAGGAAATTCATGAAGAAGGAAGAAATTCATGCCATAAGATTCATGCCTTAGAAAGAAAGGAGTAGCCTCACATACCTTTGTCGTTTAACTATTCTATCGCTTGCTCGTGCTCCTTTAATGCACATATTTTACCTTCAAGAGAATTCGTATCGACATTAGCAACATAATTACAAGAATATGCTTACTAAAGCTAGAGAAAATTGGGCAGCATTTCCTTTGTTTATACGACTTCCTCCATATTCCATATCCACTCCCAAACATTTATAACAACCATCACAATATCATAAATAACAATCATCATTTATCTACATTATCCACATTTCACAATCTCACTTCAATTTCCTCATAATCATGGTCATAATTCACTATTACGTTCTTTCACGTATAATGCTTATTCCATGTTCTAAATGTCATTCATAATCTACTTACAATCACAAAATATCCATATTCAGGATTCATTCCAAACTACTCCTCAACAATAGCACTATTCCCACATTTATGACCCATTTTCTATATTCTGGTACAATCCAAGTGTTTCAACTTTCCAATACTTCAAATAATATGAAAAGATCATGAAACTCACCTTAGATAGTGCAGAAATAAGCCTTGAGTGGCAATACTCTTCTTACTCCAAAATCCTAGTTCACTTCTCTTGGGATTTCTTGACTTAGATGCCTTTAATGGGTTTCACACTCTTGATTCTTGTTGGTTTGATGAAGTTGATCATCAATTTCCTTTGGAGTCTTGTGGATGAAGTGTAGAGAATATTCTAGAGAGTTCTTGACTTGTGTGGAATGAAAATGAAATAAATTAAAATGACTTGGGTCTCCTTTTAATAACTTAAAATCTGATCCCGTCGGGCAATTATACGGACATATACGGTCCGTATAACTTATACGGTCCGTATAAGTGACCGTGAAATGGACCCTTTAGTTTCTCTTCTCTGTGACCATTATACGGTCCGTTATACGATCCGTATAAATTTATACGGTCCGTATAACTGACCGTATAATCCCACCAATGAGGGATGTTCACTGTGATGGTTCTGTGGTCTATTATACGGACCGTATAATCGACCGTATAATCCATCAGTCCACTGAATCTTATTTTCATCACTTCGTTTGATCTCCGATCCTTATGAGACCTTCTTAACACTTGTTTAGCACTTCATTAGCAATCTAAGGGTCATTATAGCTCTTCTCCAAAACGACATTAAACCTCATTAATCTGATACCTAGAGCCCTTTTTGCCCGACACACACAACTTATAACTCGCTTTCCTTAGCAACTTTCGTCTCCTACTTCCAATGTCTTTGAAAATCTTAATTGGGACCATTAAAGGCTATTTCTTACTTGTCAAAACATCATATACGTCATGCCCATCGTTAGTCTATTCACTGTACGCTAATGGAAAATTTTCCGAGGTGTAACAAGATGGTCCCATGGTGTATGAATTCAACATGGGGAACCCCAATAGCCTAAAATTAAGAGTACTAAGTTGAGTTTGACAAGAAACTCTAAGCCTTTCCACCTTCTTCCTGGCCCTGGGTAAGTCACACCCATGGTTCAATATAACCAAGTGACAACTTCCTATTTTAGACATTTTAGTGTCTCAATACTCAAACCAAACAGATATTCACACAAAGGGTTTGTACTTAACCAAGTTAAACATCAATTATGCTCAGAAGAAAGAGGACAACCACTAGAGCAACTAACAAGTTAAATAGGGAAGTGACATTATGACAGTTACTTAAGGATGAGGTCATGAGTTTAGTATGATCATTTGAATGTATGCAAACAGGTAAGCTAAACAAACAGGGCTAAACTATGCATTGATAATTTTAGAGAGAGATGATAGCTTTGTAGTTTCATGTAATGTGTTTAAGATAATCATACAAGTGTTTTTTTAGAAGGGGGAAGGCATGTACAGGTTCAGGGCATAAGATCCCAATTCATAGACAAACAACACTGTGATATAATAAAGATAAGGGTTTTATGGGAAAATTGGAAGGGTTTATAGTGTGCTGAAAATTAGTGTAACACTCCGTAAATTCGGGTTAGGTGTGAATGTGTAAAAATAGTAACAAAATGATATTTTAGCTATATGAATCCATTCGGGATGAGTATGGGTGATACTCAGTCGTTTTGAAGTCAAACCAAATAGTGAAGTTCGTAAGAGTTCTGAAACCCGTCTAAATTGCGGTAGGTCTCACTTCTAAGCTAGTTTTGTGAACATCCATTGGGAATTTGGGAAAACTTCCTTTAAGAAAGTTATAGGTCTTTAAAATACCACTCTAACGGTAGGTCGCCTAGGTCCAACGAAGCTTTGTGCTAGGACTTATGCCCATTTTACTGGACATCATAAGTGCAGTATAAAAATTAGGCGGTTATGGCGCCCTGGACGTTTCCTTGGGTGGCCCTGTAACGACCAAATTTCAATAAGTCGTGCGGGCACCTACCTTTTCCACCTTGGTAGGTGAACCCTTAACTAAACATTCACAATTTATAGAAATTAGCGTAAGAAAGAAAAATAACATAAGTCACACAAATATAATATAAATAAGTGCGGAAGTA